>NC_135811.1:37824044-38079044 GCF_964213995.1 Mustelus asterias | reverse complement strand
TCTATGATTATTTGACTCTTGTTTTCCTTTCATTTTCTGAAGCTTGATTTAGTTTAATCTTTTGTTGACAAAGCTTTTGTCATAAGTCCATGTCCTGGCAGACTAACAAATGAAGACCACACATTAATATTGAAGCCATTTAATTTCAAAAGAGGAGATGTTAGTATCTATACATGCAATGAACTCAAAAGTATTTTCATTTTCATTTCATGTTTCCAGCATGAAAGTTAAATGAAATTTGCAGTTTTCATTTTTATTTGATACACTTGATGGACACAGTTAATAACATATTATTTAATTTTTGTTTTTTGCACTTATATAGCGTTATGACTGATCAGATTATTGTGAGTTGCTGCAGGTACTGCACCAAGGGGCACTTCTGACGATTAATAGAAATGGCAACAGTTTTATTTTAATAGATTTGACTTTTCAGCCATCATTGTACAGCATTAACCTTACTGCCACAGTTTGAAGTATGATGTAATCAATCCCATATAAAATCTAAATAATTAGTTTTCTAAACAGAAAATGCTGGGACTTTCCTCAGCAGGCCAAGGCAGCATCTGTGGAGAATAAAGCAGAACTAATGTTTCAGGTCGGTGACCTTTTGTCAGAACTGGTGAAAGATCATCGACCTGAAATGTTAACTCTGTTTCTCTCTCCATAGATGCTGCCTGACCTCCTGAGTATTACAGCATTCAGATTTCCAGCATCCACAAAATTTTGCTTTTGTAATTTGTTTGCTACCCTTTGGGGAAACAAAAGACAGAGGTAAATTTTATTAATGTTAACATGGAGGGGGGGGGGGGGGGGGGGCAGGGGGAAGGGGAAAAAAGGTTGGAATTTCATCCCTATGAAGTTTATCTGCATTTTCTAATTGCAAATAATTTGAATGCCTTTCAGCATCTGTCCTCCTGTATCACTTTTTCCTGTTTTGCAATTTCACAAACTGCTGTGTGACTGATCAAAACAAAACAAAGGGATAAAGTGTTCCTCCTAGCACTACTAAAGCTTGTCGCAAGATTTAGCATGTGTATTTTTTTTTTACAGGCTTAGAACATGACAGGCCAGTTAGCGTACACCCACAAGTGCTGCATTACTTAGCTCTTTTAATTCAGGTGAAACAGTATTGTTCAGGCTTCACACAAAACGATCACTGGATAAGATCAAATCTAGCAGTTTCAATAAACAACATAAATATTTGATTTTGTTCTAATGGACCCAAATGTGGAGTTCAGCGGCATGTAAATTAAACTGCCAAGCGATTCATCATTGTTAAGCCAGCCGTCTGAGGTTGGTTTGCAAGGGTCATAGCGGCTTCCAAGTAAAATAGCAATTGGCCCCAACGTATATTTTAAATGAAACAAGAACTGGGATAAAAAAAAAAATCACCACTAAGCATTACAAACAGTGTAAAATAACAGAAATAAGAGATACAGTTCTGAGTGTGAATTGTGTATCTCAATAATGCTGAGCAGTGGAGAGAGCTCCTTCCACCATGACTTCACCCTGGAGTTGATAATATTACCACAATATTGATTTTTTTTCAGCAATTTTTTTTGAAGATCCGTAATGCACGTGGTTTGACGGATAATTGTACTCCGACAGAAAGCCAATACTTTCTGCATGTATTGCTTTGGACGTACACTAATAATGTTGCTATAGTGACAAGAAGTTGGGCTGAATTGAAGTTTACCTCCTAATTTTAGACAACATCAAAAATAAGCTGACTGACCCTATGGGAGTGGCACAAATAGGCAAATGTTATACACAAATCCAGGGAAAAACAAAGCAATAAGAAAAGGCATTCATGTGCTAAAAACAAAGATTGAAAGGTGGAGCTTTTAAGTGAATAGCGCCAAAGAATTCTCATTCTTCTTGAGGCTTGTTTTAAGATTGCATAATTTAGTCCACAATATGTAATATTTTAACAGGCAGAAGATAGAAAAATAAATTATGTATTCTAGTCTGCCTTGACAAATTATATTTAATCTAAAGTGAGTAAGCAAAGGATGATTTTTCCGGCATAATTAATTGCACGTATTTCATCTCCCCCCACCACCACCTCCACCACCACCCCATTTCTAGGGGCGAACACAAGTCTATTATGTTTTCCTTTGTCTAATATACAAAAATTTATTTGGAATGCATCCATGTTGAGCAATTACCCAAGCATTAAAATTCATCTTCGTTCCTTGCGTTTTTGAAGTAGCTACATCTAATGGTTCTACACTCTTCATTGTATTCATAACCTGAGGCAAGAACTAACAGAATAATTGCTTTACAGTTTTATAATGACATTAGCACCTGCAGCAACATCACCTTGGTTACCTTTTTTAACTGTGATGATATATGCTATTCTAGGTGATCAGGCATGTGAATAATCATGTATATTCGAACAGTTTCAGACCAGAGTACAAGTATGAATGCTCACAATAATAAAATTGTACACTCATTGTGAAACAACGGCTGAAATCATTTGAGGTTTAATAGTTTCCATTTAACTTGAAGTCTGTTATGTCCTATTGAAAAGCAGCCAATTACACTTATGGCTAAGGTTTAGAAATTTCCATTGAAATGCTTTTCAGCCACCATTCCCCACTAATCGTATTCACAGCATGAGGCTGTGTGCATCAGCTAGGCATATTGTTGCAAAACAAACTTGTTCAGAATATCCTTGACTGATTGGGTTCCACTTTTTGTCTGTCTGTAATATGACTACATCACCTCTCAAGAGCAGTGCTGGAAGTAGGGTTCATTAGTTAAGATACTATCCAGTAATAGACAGATTAGTGATGAGAGTGCACATAATTTTCCTAAACTATCCTTATGTTCCGGTTGCAAAGTACCATATGGACAAGTAGGTGTAGGATATTTTCTGGGAATGAAAAATAGCTGGTAAATGTACCCATCTTAATTGCTTTAATCGTTGCTTAAAATTGAAAAGCATGTAAAAATCTTGCAATATGATAGGAGAGATTATGAGTAATTATTAACACCTCTGAAAAACACTTTATCTTACTCAGAGAGAGCTGCTCTTGCTGATGAAACCTGATTAAGACAGCTGTGCCTTTCATTGATTGTACCTGCTTCATGACAAGTATAATTCTTTATTTGTATGCAAACTAGATGCATGCAACATCAAGCATAGACACCAATTTCAGAGGTAAATGCCCATTGTACGAGCCATCCATCCGGTAACTTTCTATATTAAATGCTGTTCCTATAAACGTATGGCATGCGCAAGAAGTGATGCCTACAGTGATTAATCTTGATAAATAAAGGATGGGTCTCCTCTTATAGATGAAAGACACATTGAGCCATGGTTAGTGCTACAAACACACACATTGTCCTTTGAAATGCTACTGTAGATTTGATGGTGGAAGGCACCCAGTGCATTATTTTTGTTTCAGTCAGCTGAGGTCCATTTACATGTAAGGATTAAAACAAAGTATGCATTCTAATCTTTTTGGAAATGGTTACCAAATATCAGCACCAGAGACAGCTCTTCTTCTATTCTGCAAGAGGTCAGTTTTTGTTTATTTTATATTAGTGCAAGCCTTTAATTGGAAAAGCTATAATTTGGTCATGGCCGTTTGTTTTCCATAGAACAGTGAGAGTGTAAAATTGTACATGGCATGTTTTCTTCATTAAAAGAGTTAAATTGTGAATTAGTCCACGCAACTGTAAAACTAAAAAGAGGAATTCAGACAGGGATAAGACAAAATTCAGTTCATCCGTACCCTCAGGCATAAGTACTCTACAATCTCTGGATGTGAAGTCATTTATGAAGTCCTTTACAACATGCAGTCAAAGAGGTTAATTGAAAAATTTCTTAATGTCATTATGAAAGAACTAGATTAACCTAAGTTAATTCACTTCATTGTTCAGAATAAAGAGGAATAAGCATTGAACCCTCTTGCAAATTTGGGGCATGAATTAGGGGTGAGATGTTGTCTTTGAAGACTCAGCCAGTTTAATTAAGATATGGAAAATTGCTCATTGTTCTTCACTACTAAAGTCCTAGGAATTAGCAGCCAGATGTGATGTCTGTACCTTTCATATCTACCACTGGTATGTGTTTGTTTGTTAAATACCCACAAGGCTACATCATTAAAACTCAGGCTTACCTTTCCTTAATTCAGCATCTTAGCTGGAGACTAAAGCATGTAACAGGAGGCAGTCTTATTGAGATATGTGTTTTCAAAATAGTTACATTAGCAAATTAAAACTGCCTTATTTACAGTTCTTAATATGGGAGACATTTTTCTGATTGTAAGTGTCACAATGAATCTTTCTATTAGGCTTGCAGAGAAAAATTGGAACTATCAATGTGTTATACTTCCACTCACTAATTTTACTTCACATTTGATTTGCTTTAGGAAGTATTACTGAAGAG
The DNA here is from genome assembly GCF_964213995.1 of Mustelus asterias. Lineage (NCBI taxonomy): Eukaryota > Metazoa > Chordata > Chondrichthyes > Carcharhiniformes > Triakidae > Mustelus > Mustelus asterias. The sequence continues at coordinate 38,074,645 of NC_135811.1, read as the reverse complement.
AGCAGCTGATTTAGTAGAAGCCCTATATGGAATGCCACACAACAACCAGGTAAGTTAAGAACAAGCAACATGTTGTAAGGAGATGAATAATTGAGCAATTAATATAGAATAGCTTAAATATGTGTTTATTACAAGGTAGTAATGTATCATGAGACCTAGGTTGCATTATAAAGCATCAGAATGAAGTATTGTAGTTTATTAATAATATCTAACTCCTCAGTGTGTTACTGCTGCAAAGCACGTTCCTAAACATCATTATTCTATATATACATATATGTATATAGTTACAATTTAAAATTAATAGTTCCTGAATGTGAATTTGAGAGATGGTGAAATATGTCCACAATGTCAGTTCTGGCTGAAATGATATTGAAGCTATAATTAAAACAAAATACTGCGAATTATCCTCTGCCATTTCAGTCAACTCCAGCATGATGCCACCACTCAATACTTCATCCCTTTACTTCCTCTGTCAGCATTCCACAGGGACCATTCCCTTTGGGACACCCTGGTCCACTTCTCCAACACATCCAACACCTCACCCACCATCAATGGCACCTTTCCATGCAACACTTGCCACCTTCACCTCCTCCCTGCTCACTATCCCACTCTTTTCAGGTGAAGCAGCGTTTCATGTGCACCCACTTTAATCTGGTCTATTTCATTCACTGCTCCCAATGCGGTCTACTCTACATCAGAGAGACCAAATGCAGAATGGGTGATCGCTTTGCAGAATACCTTTGGTCCGTCCGCAAGTAGGACCCAGGGCTTCCTGTCGCTTGCCATTTCAACACACCACCCTGCTCTCCAGTCCACATGTCCATCTTTGCCCTTTGGCAATGTTCTAGTGAACCCCATCGTAAACTGAAGGAATAGCACCTCATCTTCTGATTAGACACTTTACAGCCTCCTGAACTGAACATTAAGGTCAACAACTTCAGAGCATGAACTCTCTCCCCCATTTCCATTTATTTTATGTCTTTTCATCTTATTCATCCATTTTTATTATTTTATACTCTTAATTTTATTTTTCCACTTCTAAAATTTCACTTTCCATCTTGTTCGTCCCTCCCCTACCCCACTAGGGCCAACTGCTGCATTCCTACACTCTGTACCTTTGTTCTGCCATTTACACATACCGATCTCTTGATGGTCGCTCTTCGCACCATTCTCAGCCTTTATTGTCACCACTTACATTCCCTTTATCTTTTTGGCTACACCATCCCTATCGATTACAGCAACCCCCCGCCTAACCTCGGTCCCCTCAATCTCACAACCTTGTCCGATTTTCCTTGTCTTCAGTTCTGACAAAAGATCATTCTGACTCAAAACATTGGCTCTATTCTCTCTCCACAGATGCTGTCAGGCCTGCTGAGATTTTCCAGCATTTTCTGTTATTGTTGTTGAAGATATGATTCTTCATATCAACTTCTGTTTAACTAGTCGATATAAGGAAATATCAGCATGAATATTACATATTGAGCATTCAAATCAGTCAGCTTTTCTGTAATGATACCTTATATTTAAAAGTAAAATGAAGCATTTGGCCTTTTGATGGAAACCTTACTAATAAGTTAAAGGAAAACCTCTATCCCAGAAGTCCTGGAGAGGAATTCTTTACCAATTTGTTCTAAAGTCAAAGTGGACAAGGAATATTAAGAGTATATTTGTAAGAAAGTACTTTGATAAGCATTTGAATGTGGGTATTCCCCCTGTCCCCCATTTCATAGTATTTGAGTTTACTGTAATTCAAATGCCCCTGGATGTAAATTCAGTTTTTGAAAAAAAAAGTTTGTACTTTTAAGTACTAAAATGGGTACAATCTGTTAGTATACAAGTAATTTGCTTTTAATAGCCTGGAGAATTCAAATCAAGAATGTAGTTGTAAATTGCAGCCTCAAACTGTAGCATGTCTGATCTGAATTTGGGTATTAAAAAGAAATATATTATAACATTGTAAAAATTATCTGTGGCAATTAAATTATTACTAGATTCTGACTAATTAATGCTTCCAGTTTTAAAAAAAATGCAGGTTGAGTTAAAAGTGCACTTTCTAAATTGCAACATATTGCCTCAACCGTATATATGCAAACTTGAAAATATGAAAATTCTCTTCAGGTTCAAAGCAATTCAAACAAAGAGGATTTCACTCTTATTTTCTTTTGTTTTTTATTTTGAACATTTGGCTGCTGGGCAGCTTGAAGCAATGTCTTGCTTTCAGGTCAGAGCTAAAACCGTTCATTTATTTTTCACAGCAAGTTTTTTTTGATGAGGCAGTTCACGTTTAGAGATTAGTTTCAAACCCATTGTGAAATACAGTGTGCTATGCACTGGGTTAGAAGAGAATCCCCACAACAGCAGTCAAATACATTCAGTATAAATCATCAGAAACGATGCTGTGAAAACAACTAGAAACAAACGTGAGCTTTATCTCGCAATGTAAGCTGCGTAACTTCTCCTTGTGTATCTGAAATAAGTCACTGTTACGCATCTATCTAATTTCCAGGAGATCATTCTCAAACGAGCAGCTGATATTGCCGAAGCTTTGTACAGTGTGCCACGCAATCACAACCAGCTTCCTACTCTCGGCAACACCCCAGCTCACAGTGGTATGATGGGAGTGAATTCGTTCAGCAGCCAGCTAGCAGTCAATGTGTCAGAGTCATCACAGGGTAATGACCAAGGTATGTTAGCGTGCTGGAGATAAGTCCTTACAACAGCCGTTCTCCCTTCAGTGTCTAACAAGTCCTGTCCAACATTGACTTTCGAGACCTCAGTAATACTTCAAAGCCCTTTACCTAATTAATCTCCTTGGTTGTTGTCTGACACTGCTACTGGATCCCCCCCCTCGCTCTCCCTTGTTTACTTGGCATGGCAGTGAATTACACTGCCTGCATAAAGTGCTTACATAAAATACTACGCTGCTGTTTCAAATAGTTATACATCTGTTCTTTCTTCTTATGGTGGAGGAAGCAGTGAAAATGTTCTTTTAATCAGTAATTATGCAAGACATGCATGAACTTAAAATGTGTTGAACAATCCAATTCAGTGAAACAATAATAACAAAACAATAACATATATCATTTAAAATTAAAGAGAAAGTAGTGAATGGGAAACTTAAATGCAGAATTTATTCTATAGGTCTGGAGCCCTCCTAGCTCACAAACAGTAACATCACAGAAGAATTATTGAGCCTTTTTTCATGACTGGAATACATTTTCTATTCACAGAAAATTATTGACTATGAATAGCTTTCTTCTGAACATTTAAGCTATTTATGAATGACATTTAATGTCAAAAGAAATACAAGTATGTGGGACATTTTTATGCTCAACATTATGTCATCAGCTTCTTTTCCCTTCAAAGACAGACAGTTTGTGAGCTCCATCTTAAAAAACCTCCTTTGCATTAATTCTCTAAATTCATGTTTTCATAAGAACACAATATAACATTATGGCAATGAATTTAAGAGTAACACCGAGGTTGCAGCTTTATTACTTTCAAAGGAAAAAAATGGGTGGAATATAATGCTCCCCCTGGAGGCAGATGTGGGGATGGGTGGTGGGTGAGGTGCATACAATTGGTCAAGAAGGAAAAGGATGGAGATCCCAAAGCTTTCCCAACTCTCCGCCCCCCCCCTCCCCCCCACCGGAAAATGTCTGGGGTGGTTTGTGTCAAGGATGGCCTTCCTGCCCAGAGGCCACTTAAGGGCCACAACAACCAGCATTGGGTAGAGGCTAAATGGGCAACCCACTAGGTAAGCCTTCAGGGTTAAGCCTGTGGGCTGATGGTGGTGAGGGACGCTTCCTTCTACTTGAGCATTCGTACCAAAGAAGAGTCCCTCCAGCGGCAAGGGCTGCACCCATCTGAAGATCCCTACCTTCCCTTTAAATAAACCCCTGTCCTGCCCCCTTTTCAGGGTCTCCCTGACTGGACGAGGAAGTCCGTTGCCTCACCTACCTTACCTCCGGGGCTCCACCAACGATCTTCAGCCTGGGCCTACAGCAGTACTGGCAGTGACCACTGTTCCTGGGGGTACTGCCAGTACTGGAGAGCTACCTGCTTCTGGTTGGCTGACAGCTTTTGGGGGTGGGGCACCTGCCCTGAAGGCTGCCTTTGCCAAGTAGGTGATTGTCTGACTGGCATTAAATCAAGTTAAAAGGGGAGGAGGTTGTGGTTGGTGTCTCGGAAAGGCTGCAGTGGGGTTGCCACTCAGCTGGTGGATGGGCCTTACACCAAGGCCATTAAATTCACCCACTGTTGTGTATCTTGTGCAGATGACAGGTCAGTGATGGACCTTGACCAAGGAACAAGGGCCCCAGCAGCAGTAGTCCCACCTGCTGAGAGCTACTGGCCAATCGGCAGTGCCACAGGGGAGCAGTGGCTGCTGGCAGTACTACAGAACCATCCAACCCGCCCAGGGTCCCTTTAAGCACATCCCAGTGTTTGCTTGTTTTGTTGCCCCACATGGTGAGCTCCCCCATCCTCCCCTCGATTAATACCAACAGAGGGATGAGGCCCTTGAGTGGGCCATAATGTCCTCAATTAGCTGCAGGCAAGAAGGCAATTCACAAGCCTTCTGCCTGGGCTTAATTGGGGTAGAGACAGGAAGATGATGGTGTCCCCACCAGCCACCCTACCATCCAATGAAATGCTTCCCTGCCACCAAATGCACCACGAGAGAGAACACAAGAATCCGCCTGTAGGTTTTTCCCGTTACATCAAACATGTGGTATCCTTTCTTTAGATGTCCTTTCTTTATCGTAAGTCTTGGAGCTATAACTTCTTGTTCACCTATAGCTCAATGCTATCACATATTTGATTTGATTAGTTTTTCATCATGCTGAAGTAATTCTCACAATTACCAAAAGGCACTGAAACTTTGGAAAATAATTTTTTTATCACTTAGTGCAGTTTATAGGAGGAGTTTGTAGACTCTTAGAATGATGCAACACCGAAGAATGCCATTCAACCCATTGTGTCCAAGCTGTCACTCCAAAAGAGCCATGCAACCATATCCTTCTCCCCCTAAGGGCCGGCAATTTGTTTTCTTTTTCAAGTATTTCTTCAGTTTCCTTTGGAACGTTACTCGTGGATCTGATTCCACCACCCTTTCAGGTAGTGCACTGTTGATCATAACATGCAAAGTCTCCTCAACTAGGGTGGAACGTTGGTTAGCACTGCTGCCTCACAGCTCCAGGGACCCGGATTCAATTATGGCCTCAGGTGACTGTCTGTGTAGAGCTTGCACATTTTCCCCATGTCTTGGGTGGTTTTCCTCCCACACTTCAAAGATGTGCGGGTTCGGTTGATTGGCCGTGCTAAATTGCCCCTTCGTGTCAGGGGGATTGGCAGGGCAAATACGTGGGGTTACGGGGATGGGGACTGGGTGGGATTGTTGTTGGTGCAGACTTGATGGGCCGAATGGCCTTCTTCTGCACTGTAGGGATTCTATGATTCTATTCTATTCCATGAACTCACCTCTGCCTCTTATGCCAGTTAACTTAAACCTGTGTCGTCAGGTTTCCAACTCTTCTCCCCCTGACAACTTTCTCCTTATTTGTTCCCTCAAAGCCCTTCATGATTTTAAACATCTCTGCTGAATCTTCTTTTAATCCTCTGCTCTAAAAATAATAATTCTAGTTTCTCTAGTCTCACGTAACTAAAGTCTTCCATTACTAGCACCTGATTGTTGAGGTTAAAGGGTTAAAAAGTATTGGGTGGGATTTTACGGCCTTGCTCGTTCCAAAACAGTAAAATCCCACCGAGGTCAATGGACCTTTCCATTGTCTGACCCTTGCCCCCTCCGATTCCCGTGGGATGGTAAAATTCCAGCCATTGTGTTTTAATACCCTTGAACAAGAGATTTAGTGGAGCTTAATTCGTGACCACGTGATAATACTTTCTTATCCTATTATGAATAATATTATTTGATTTATTTTATCATACAAGCCTCCCCGATTGAAATAGTATATAATTATCTTGAGTTTTTAAATCAGTTCAGAAACTAAGTACATATTTAGCACACCTGGCTTACCTTTAGCATTGCCTATTCTGGTAATTACCTTGAAAAGTATGAGATGATGCATTCTGGGAGGACAAACAAAGCAAGAGAATAAACAATGAACGGTAGGACGCAAGGAAGTACAGTGGACTAGAGGGACATTTGGGTGCATATCCAAAGATCCGTGAAGGCAGCAGAACAGGTAGAAAATGTGTTTAAGAAGGCATATGGGATACTTGCTTTTATTAGCCGAGCATAGAAATAAGAGCAGGATGGTTATGATGGAGCTGTATGAAACTCTCATCGGGCCACAGCTAGAGTACTGTGTGCAGTTCTGGTCACCATATTATAGGAAGGATGTGATTAGAAAGGGTGCAGAAGAGATTCTCCGGGATGTTGCCTAGACTGAAATTTTTCGGCTATGAAGAGAGGCTAGCTAGGCTGGAGTTGTTTCCCTTAGAGCAGAGAACACTGAGGAGGAACCTGATTGAATGTAAAAAAATATGAGGGACATAGGAAGGGTAGTTGGGAAGAAAATGTGCCCCTTAGAGAATATTAGTAGTAGCCAGGGATCATAGATTTAAGGTAATGGGCAGGAGATTTAGAGGCAATCTGAGGAAAGACTTTAACTCAAGAGGGTGGTGAGAATCTGGGACTCACTGCCTGAAAGGGTGGTATAGGCGAGAACCCTCACAACATTTAAGAAGCATTTCAGATGAGCACTTGAAATGCCATAGATAGGTTAATGTGATTGACGCAGGCTTGGAGGGCTGAAGGGCCCGTCTCTGTGCTCTCCTGTTCTTTGTTCTTTGTTCTTAGCATACAAGGCTATGGACCAAGTTCTGGAAAATGGGATTAGAATAGATAGATGCTGGTTGGCCAACACAGACAGGATAGACCAAAGGGCCTCTTTCTGTGCTGTAGAACTCTATGACTGTATGATAGTAGATACTTGAGAGTGATCATCAGACAATAATATTGTAATGGGTTCAGATGATATAATTTTACTGTCATGGTTTATAATTATCACTTCAAACTTGGAAATCCCTCGCATTTATCAGCTGTGTTTATAATATTTCCATGAAGTTGATGATATAGTGTTAACATCTTTCATTTTACTCATTGTGGTAGACATCGGGGAAAATATTTCATGTTATTGATATATGATACCCATAGTAAAGAATTAGTGATTGTGGTATCATTTATCTGGTTATAATCTGCCAGGGTGATCAAGAAATAACTACTGTTGTACACGATAACGATTAAAAATATGATTATGTTTTATAACTTGGAGCTTACTTTCAACTACTGGAGTGGACGTTACAAAATAATGCTCTTTAATGAAGATGTCCCTGAGATGGAATTTTAAATGTTATTTGAATGTAATAAACATGCTCCTTCTTGCTGGATGTGGCATTTTCCGGCACTTCAAAGGCTAAAAGATCATTCTCACTATTGCTTCAGTCAGTGAATCAGGCTTGTTGATAATTACTACTGTAGCTGAATGTGAGAGCAGCTGACAGCATATGATTGAAAAAATCTTTTGTATGCTGTATCAAGGAGGAAAAGGAAATTCTGCTGCTTATCAGGACGTGTCAACCTCACAGTATAAAGCTGCAGCCACTCAATTTGATATTTTAATATAACATTTATTGAAACTCATCTTGGCAAATGAATCTAAAAGCTAAGTCGTAACTTTATACAATCTTACTATGGAAATATTACACTCGTACGGTAGATTTATAATTTAAAAAAAAAATCAAACTGACTCATTTACAAAAAGCACATCAATCAGTTTTACAGCTAACCTGTATCATTCATCTACTCAGAATTTTTCACAGTTAACTTCTTTCAAAATAATCCTTTAACAGATTTACTTTAATTTCCTGCGAAGCAGTTAGTTGGATTGGCCATGCTAGATTCTCCCTCAGTGTAACCCAACAGGCGGCGGCGGAGTGTGGCGACTAGGGGATTTTCACAGTAACTTCATTGCAGTGTTAATGTGAGCCTTACTTGTGACACTAATAAATAAATAAAAAGCACGATGCCACTTGGGCAAATCAGTACTCTGATTGATACTATGTCTGAATGGAATTTTTCAAATACTGTAATGTAAATTTTGTTTTACAGTAGGGTACAGCCGCAACACAAGTAGCGTCTCCCCGCGTGGATACGTTCCCAGCAGCACCCCTCAGCAGTCTAATTATAACACAGTCAGCAACAGCATGAATGGATATGGTAATGCTGCAATGACCAACCTGGGGGTACCAGGCTCTCCTGGATTTCTGAACGGTTCATCAGCCAACTCTCCCTATGGCAGTAAGTGTCTGCTTTACCAGTAATATATAAGCAGTGGCTCCATGCGCAGTTTTATATTGAATAAATGCTTTGCATTAAAAATGTAACATTTTATTTTTTTTTGTGAGAAGTCAGCTGCTGGATAAAAGGAAGGGTGACTCTGGAGGCTGGACACAAATAATTAATAAACTCAAACTTCATTGAGCATTAGATGTGTGGGTTCCAAGTCATAACTGATTGAGAATACATTTGCTATGTATGTGTATGACAAAAAGTCCATCACAAAAGAGTTTGCCTGTTATCCAGAGAGTGGCCTAGCTGGGACCTTTTTTTTTCTCTAATATTTTGTAACATATCTAAAATTGTTTTAAAGGCCTTCTCTACTACTCCTTGTGTATGGTGCAAACCGAAGTCTCAGCCTGATTATTTTTGCTTTGTTGCAGTAGTGCCGTCAAGCCCTACCATGGCAGCCTCTTCGGTCACCCTCCCTTCAAACTGTAGCAGTACACACGGCATTTTCTCATTCTCACCTGCCAATGTCATCTCTGCAGTGAAACAAAAGAGTGCATTTGCTCCTGTTGTCAGGCCTCAAGCCTCTCCTCCACCATCTTGCACCAGTGCAAATGGAAATGGACTTCAAGGTGAGCTAGTATCCTTCATTTCCTGATCCACCTTCAGGCATGCTCATCCCATACAATAATACACCTTAAAATTCACAACATATTTCCCAATGAGAAAAACAAAAAAATTATTGCAATTGTATAGTCTGCACTGGTTAATTGATTATCTAATGAAGCCAGTAATACACAAAATACTTTGAAGCCGGACTGCGGCCAGATGCACTTTGTTTTATAATCAGAGTATGTGTGCTTCCATAGTCCTTGTTAAGGTTTCAGCTTTCTTTGTTTCGTCTCTAAGCATGCGATGGAGCTCTACAGAAATGGTTAAGTAATGAACGCCTTAGTATCATAATATGGTTAAGTAATGAATGCCTTAGTATCGTAATATGGTTAAGGAATGAACGCCTTAGTATCGTGATACTATGTGTGTACTTTTAATGAGCCATTTTGAAATCAAATAAATTGGTGAACTTCACGCATTTCACTGCAGCTCAATTTGGTTTCATGCATTTACGCAATCAACAAGAAAAGAAAAGAATCTTCAGAGTGCAATTAGACCTGGCTTCAAAATTGTGCACAGTCCTGAATCTGGCAAATATTATTCAGAAAGCAAAGTGACTCCTATGTCAGTAATATCTGTAGGTTAATTTGATATTCGTCAGAGTCTGGCATTTGCCTTCACTGGGCTGACAAATGTGTGTAGTCTCCATGTTTGAATTATTTCCAGATAGGATGCAAGTATGGCTCACACCTGGTTATAACAACCACTTTCCAGTAACTCAAATGACTTTGGGAAAAATTTTGAACTAATAAATTAATCAGACTTCCTCTAGTAATGTGCACATTCGGTATAATATCTGATGAAATTATTTGATAACGGTGTTTTTCTTCAACTTTTTAAGTAATGCAGAAATATTATTTAAACGCTAAGTGAGCTACTGATTATTTGTGCTGAAAATGTAACGACAATATATGAAAAATACATGAATGTTAACCGTCCTGTATGTCACTTGAACTTTTGTTAGCTATTATCATGCTACTTTCTTTAACTTTGATTCATAATTATGCAAACTAAATATAATGGATATCACTGGCATAAATGAAATTGAATGAAATTAATACTCTTGGCATGTTCAGCAATTCACATTTCAATATTATTAATTGTTCCGTGAAAAGTCTTAATTATCAATGACATGCCTTGTTTGTAGACTGAGGGCATAAGGTTAAAAAACGAACAGTTTGATAGAAAATAAGAAATGTAAGTGTTCTGTGCATAGCGCATGGCAGATTGAAGTATTGGAGACTTTTGATCTCAGGCAGCCGCTGGCCTGGTAACACGGTTGTTATGATAAAACGCAATTAACAGAAAGCAAAAATTGAGGTCCCCAGCTAAAGTCAAAGTGCTGGGAGAAAAGAGGCAAGGTTGCTAAGATTTCAATTTAAGGAACCCGAGAAGTGTCTGGTCCTTGACTACTGAGTGAGTTGGTCCTGTCTGACGTTACCAGAACTGACCATGTTGTTTCTCACCTGTCAGCAGAGGCAGCCTCCAGGGAGTCTGGACCACTGTTTGCCATTAACAAAACGCTAAGAGAAATATCACACATGTGGTAGGCAGTATGCTGTTCACCTAAAATGTCAGAATGTTCCTCTTTTAAAAGTGAAGTCTTTGTAGAATGTCTTGTTAAAAAGCACATTTCAGTTTTTTTTTAGTCTGGACCTGCATGAGCCATACTAAACGGCTGCATACGACAAAGCTTGGACTTCAATTCAGTACCTTTCTGGCACAAATAGCATTTCAGAGCTTAAATTATATTTAGAGCTAGTACTCTTTACACACTGATGAGTTGCTAATAGAGTTTCTGTTTCTTTTCTTTTAGGTATGTCTGGACTTGTAGTCCCACCAATGTAAGACCACACTTGTTTACCTAGAGAAACACCAAGCTTCCGAGGATGAACTTTAGGGGCAAGTTCATTACGTCAGAAGATGCTGTTAGAAAAAGTATGAGCAACAATGAGAAAAAAAAACAACAGATCGTTCTACTGTTTAAGAACAAAAAGTACATTATTACTCACTGAATTTACTCAAACCATTAGGAAATTACCTGCAAGCAACTTAATTCGTCATGAACAATTTCATTTTATTAACAGAACTTTCTCATATTTTCACATTTCTCTATCTTGAAGAAACAAAAAAAAGCAATGCCTATTTTGTATAAAGTTTCAGATGACGTCTTGGCTATGTCTAGTTCTTGCTATGTGTTGGGAGAAACTTTGTGGACGCACCATTTTGATTATCATGAAACACTGTTGAAATATTCCTCAAGCAGAACATTTTTCAGTACTATATTTAGATTCACAATGGTTGTGTATCTCTATAATGTGAAATAATTTTTGTTGGGGTGAGTAAGGGGCCAAGGAGGTATAAGCCATTGAACTGGAAGGAGAAGACTACATGTATGATTTAAGAAATGGGGACTTATGGAGGGCTAGGGGAAAATTTATCATGCTTAAATTCATCTTAAAAAAAAAACTGAACTTTGTAACTTATTGTAGTTAGAAATTGTAACTTTGATATTGCAAAAATTCTTCTCTTGCCTTCAACAAGCACACTGACGGAGATACAAAAGCTACTGTCTGTTGGTAAAGAATATACTTCCACTGCTAGAGCTTCCTGTTAAACAAGTGTGATCTGCAATGTTTTTTCAACTTTTGCTAGCACTGTATACTATTGCATTCTTAGGCTACTGTGAAGTCTATGTTCCTTGTACCAGAAAGTTGTCCTTTGACTTCTAGATCCTTCTCCCTAATGTGTTTTGTATGTGGTTATAAAATATTGTAGAATTTTGTGATTTTGCCAAAGTTGTAGCTAAATATTTATACACTTGTCTTGAATTTTTCAGATCCACTTAATATTAAGGAGAGAGGTTTTATTCCTTATGAAGTCTGTAAGGAGTAAAATAGTCCTATTCTTCATTGCTACACTTTCTTTCACATAAACACAGTCACTGAGCAATTTTTTGTAACATACCAATATAAATATTGTATTTATCTTTGAAATTTTGTATATTGCTTTCCTTCATTTTATTTTATCTTGTATGTATTTGTTTGTCACGGCCAGGTATTGTGATGCCTAAGGAGCATTAAGCCAAGAACATTTGCCTTCATCTATTTCATTTTATAAAATTGCTTTGTTCTTATGTTTCATTTTTACGACCAGAATCTGTTGATTTGTTCAGACCTTCCGTCCATTTTTTTTATTTGAGAAAAATCAAATTCATTGTTTATTTTTATATAATTTTTAAGTTATCTGAACAAATAATTTTGAATAAAACTGTTGTTGTATAGTCAAAAGAAATTGTTTGTGCCACATGGCTGTAATGAATAATAGTAGAAAACGTGCATGTGCAGCAGCCACAGAAGGATGATCCAATTTGTGGTTGTAAATTATTTAGAATGTAATATTCATTTTTAGCTGCCACCCATGAATTTGCCACATAGTAAAAATGTATTTACTGGAAAAATTTGGAGGCCTAAAGTCAAAATGGAAACTTCAGTTCATCTGGTAAACTGATGTTTGATTAAACATATGACAATTAAATGCAGAAAGACTTCTCTGATGCCTTAACATTGGAGTTCTTGACAGTAACTTTGGTGCCACTCTGTCATTGGTTTACACCACAATTGCTAATCATCATTGCAGCTGTCAAGGATGATCTATGGTGTAAAAAGCACAAACTTTGTACAAACACTTACTCCAAACCCCTGCAAGCCTCCACTCTGTTGTACCCTGCAAGTCCTCAGACTAGAAGTCCTGTACTGCCGTGTCTGAAAAGTGGAAGTTTCTTTTCCAATGTTTCATGCCTGACAGTGCCCAGTGCCCAATCTGTTTGCAAAGACAGGAAATAGGTACATCTCGTGACCATTTTTTGTGCCTTTGCATCGCACTGTGTGATTTTGCTAAAGCAGCATGCAATATGCTTTGCAAACTACAGCAGCATTGGAGGTCGAATCGTAATGGGGAACATATATTGTCATTCTGGGCAAAATGCACATTAGTAACAGTTATTTTATTTAATTCGAAAGTAAAAGAAAAATGTATCACAAGTGTTGAATGTGCAATACATTTACTCTGTGATAGCTTCATACAACATATTACATGGAAATGTCTCAGAGATTTTTCTTATATCTGAGGATCTTGTTCCAAAAGGAAGTCATGTACATGTGGAAAAAAATTTGCAAGATTCATCATTACTGCAGTATGGTTTTTGTGTTTTAGATTAATTAGTCAATGCACTCATTGCTTCCTTGTCTTCAATCTTAAAGCTTCACTACATGGTAGAAATAACTGTTAAGAAAATTACAGTAAGATTGTTTTATCTGTACATTTTTCAGATATTTAACTGTATAAAAAAAACTGTTCATTTTACACGATATTTAATTAAAGTATTTCTTGTCTGTGAATTACTTTTTCAGTAATTTAATATGAGGTCTCAGAATATGTGTTGAAAAATGTGCTTATATAAATATAAGGAAGACCAGCAAAACAATTGAGGTCATTTTCTAATTATGTTTTTTAAAAAAATTTTCCTCGAATAGTTAAAATAATGCATGTCACCATGAACCTTGAGTGTTTTATTTTAACAGTACTATTGCTCTGTGCACCTTTTAAATTTTTCATACACAGCTTTAATGGTTTAATTTCAGTTTTATTTAAATTTGAAGATACAGTTTCTGTATTCAAGTGCAAATATATTTAGAATATAGGTTTGACCTACAGAAGGGACTTTTTTTGTGATCTCAAAGGCTTGTCTTGTACCTAAAGAAAATCCAAGTTAGTTCTAATAAAGTTATCAAATAATTACTAAAGTGTGAAGACTATGTTTAGACAGACTGGCATAAAGTTTGCAGCATTTTTAAATACACATGCTAAAAGCAGGTAGAAATGGGATTCATTAAACTACAACATTAAAAAAATCGGAAGTTGTTAGTTCACACCATTGAAATAAACCTTTCGCTGCACTACAGATATTTTTAAACATTAGTTTGTTGACCTCTTATCTAACCTAACTTCATTATTTTCAATTGATAACCTTAATGTGACATCTTCCCTTGGAAATGTATACTAACTGGTGCAAATTCAAACTCCACAAAGAGGTCCAACATGATGCACTCCTTGGAAAGCTCAGGAGTTTGGTCTTGCATGGTGGTGCAATGGTTAGCACTGCTGCCTCACAGCGCCAAGGACCCAGGTTCGATTCGTGGCTTGGGTCACTGTCTGTGTGGAGTCTGCATGTTCTCCCACAGTCCAAAAGACGTCCCGGTTAGGTGCATTGGCCGTGCTAAATTCTCCCTCAGTGTACCCAAACAGGTGCCGCAGTAACTTCATTGCAATGTTACTGTAAGCTTTGTGACACTAATAAATAAACTTAACCTATAAAACTTAAAAAAAAACTTAACCTCTGTTTGTCTTAACTTGCATTTTCTGGTTCTTGAGCAGTTAAGGTTTCACAGTTGTAATGTCACTGGGTACTACAATATTAAGACTGTTAAACCAATAATAAGTAAATTATCCGTATACCAGTAATGAGCAAATTAAACATTTTATGAGTGTTCAGTAGTGCCAACATGTAATACTTTGTCAAGTGTGGTGAAGCAAAAGCTGTTTTCTCTTTACGTAATGGGAAAACTGTAATAAAATACATGTCAGGCAAATGTCAAAATATTTCATTTGTCAGTTCCATCTTGATGTGAACATTTATAATACCATCCTTTAGAAATGTTCTTTTTCAGATCATCTAAATTTACATTTCTTTACTTTTCAACGTATATCAGTAGATGTGTTTTGACATGTTTTGGCTTTATAGTCTGCTAAAGTATACAGTGTAAATTAATGCTGGCACATGTTGGTCCTTAATTGGTTTTCTCAGGAATAAATATGCATAGCTTATTTTAGTTGCTAGTGCATTTGACTAATGGCGTGCATACAGTTTTGTATTTTTAAAAAAAATCACTTCTTTTCGCAAATACATTAATTTGGGCACATAAATGTTCCGCAAATAACTCGCATTAACAGAAAACAAGAGCCCAGTAACAGTCAACTTATGCAAGGTATTATAGCTCCACATTCCCATCCAAAAAAACAGAAGAACGTGTTTACTCATCTGCCACTTACTGTAAAGCAGCCTTTTAAGGTCTACCAACCTTTTAAAGATTATTCAAAGCACTTGAAATGGGCTTCAATCTAATGCCTCATTTCATTGCATTAAACAGCCTATTTAATAAAGAATCAATATATTCAAAGGGCAAGGTTATCTTTTGTCTATAAGGGGTGGTGTCATTTTGAACCCTTTATAGTTCAAATGCTGAAAAAGGCCTCATGAAATCCATACTCATCAACTAGGTCAACTAGAGCAATAAAAAAGACCTCTGTAAGAATAGCTGCTCTTCTTAATCAAGAATTATAAACCTTATCTGGCTCACTGAGTAGCCACAAATAGTGGGTCGGAAAATGTCAATTTCTCATCAAGACAACACACCCAAATAATAATTTTTCACAGAATACATACAATTAACAGGATGTAGATAGCAGCATCAGTGATTTAAAGTGATCACTGCTTATTATGTCAACGGCAAGCTGAAATCTAGCTGTAGGCAGATAATGACTGTTGTTGATAGCAAGAAGTGTCAATATGCCAAAGAACGATTTTTGAATGTGAGCCCTTGTGCCTTTTTCTTACTTTTGCTGATCATACGGCTTGATAACTATACATCTGCCAAATGACCCCACATGTTGTAACTCACAATTAACAGAGTGAATAAATGGCACAAAGAGTGGAAGTTCTTTATATTCTCTGAGACAATTCTCTCTCTTTACCCTTCAAGGATTTCTTTTATCTTTGCAAGAGCTTGCTTTTAATGGAATCTAAACTCATCAGAGGAAATCAAAAACCTCAAATCAGATTACAAATTGATTTTTGGTCGCTTATCATTAAGCACTGTACTGCCTTGTGTTCCACAGCAGAAGCAACTGTGTATCATTTCACAGTGTGAAAACAACTTGTACGTAAAGTAATTATATAAAGGTCAGGGATGGATTTACATGCTTTTTATGTCCACATCAAAGTTACAGTGTATATGATTTAAACATTAAAAAGTTACTCAATAGTTTATAATTAATGGAATTTGTTACACTAAATAGATGTCTCCATTTATTTTTTGGCTAATTACTAACGTAATTATTGATTAATTATGGAAGGTTGAGTATGTGAAAAGCACAATTAATACTGTAATTTTCTGATGCAATATTTTTTACAACTAGAAATATGAAATGACCATCCTGTTGTTAGATACTAATGGATATTCCATGTCATATTTGTGTGTGACTACTAAATATTCATTAATTCTACATCAATAATGCTTCATAATTAGAGTCAAGAATAAACTATAGTTTCTGCTCTGTTAAATTAAATCAAAGGTTGCAATGCAAGTCAAACTGGAATACTGATCTTAGAAATCTCCAACAGCCGTTGCTATTAAAATAATGAACGTAGCCATTTTCCGACATTGAATGCTGTGTTTGCTTTTGTAATAAAATATAACAAAATGTCTTATTGATTGGAAGGTTTGTTCATAGTATACAGACGCTCTACTTAGCGGGGTCTTCAATTATCTGTATACACCATAAGATTCTGTCTTTCAATAAGCTACAGAAAAGCCATAAATCTCACACATCCATGATAGATCCCAAAGGAAACTGTATCACGAGCATTGCGTTTGTCGCACCCAGACTATAAAGTAATGCACTTCATACATTCAGACCAAGGATTTGGGGTTAGTACATCCATTTAAATAGACAACACTACTCTTATAGTTATAGATGTGTTTCCAACTTGAAAATAAAGTCTGCACACTATCCAAAACTCAGTGTGCAAGTTTTACTGAAAAATTATGGTCACCTGATAAACACTGCCGTATTTATCTGGCGGAGATAAAATGATAAAATGGTGTTCAGAATCTTTCATGATGCATATGTTCGAAATGCAGATGTACATTAAATCCTATAACTTTCTTTGTTTTCTTTCGATTTCCTTTTAGCTTTATATGCACAAGGTGAAGAATGACAGCTTGGAAATAATTTTCCAACTGGAACCCAGTGACAGTGTCAAATATTCCTAGAGCAAATATAGCACATGCCAAATGAAATGCAGACATTCCTCGACATTGCCTTGACAATGTATCTCAAATCCAGTCTCAGTAGAGTAAATGCTGTTGCACTAGCATGGCTTCCAATCTTTACACTTATTTCTTTGTAGCCTCTCTAACTGACATTGATAAATTATGCAAATTTCAGGGAAGGTTTATTAGGCGTCACCAGTTAGACTCCAGACCAAGACTTCCCTAACTTTGCTCTGAGTTTTGCCATCAGAAGGAAGAGGTTTTCATTTAATCTCATCTGTCCGAGTTGTGCAATGATTTTTTAAAAAATGATTTTCTTAATTGACATATGAAGAGTGAAAATATCTAATTAGTATTTTTGAATGCAATGTCAAAGTGCTATTGCACAACTGGAGGAGTTAACTTATTTATTCTCTTCCTTTTCTCCCTGTTTTTTGATATTGACACCTTTTGAAACCCTCAATGTTTTGAATACTGTTGATTCAACACGGATTACTTTCCAAACTGTATTTGAAATCCAAATTGATCCAAATTCAGAATAACATACGTAGTAGACACCTCAGATTTAAATCACTTCTGATTTACTTTTGCCCTCTTGTAAATTTGCCTGACATGCCACTAGGATTTGTATTGCAGTTTCATGAGGTTAACTGTGATGCAAAAACCTGTAATAGCACTCTGTGTGTAATCAAATCCATTTTGGAATGCATCAATGTCATATCCATGGTTTAGCTCACATTGTATAACCAACACAGCATGTAACATCACTCCAGGTTAACATAATATAATGTAATTCTTGCAACTGTTCTTTTAAAATGGTAGCTAATTGGCTTGGAAATTATTCAGTTTAATTGAGGCGCACTCACTGTGGTAACAAATCGCTGTCACCCCGATTGCTCTCCACAGTCCTGACACTAGTTTGTCCCGCCTTGCATTGGCTTCCTCAGCTTTTAGCTGGCTGACGTTTCCCACCCTGCCAGTTGAACTTATGCTGTAACCACAGAAGATTTTTTTAAAAAAAGTGTAAGCTCAATTCACATTGGTAGGAACAGAAACTAGGAAAGTTAACAAAGGAACTCTTAAAAGTAAGTCAACTACTGAGAGAGAGGATGAACATAATCTAAGTCAGAAATGCAACAACTGCTGAGAGAGAGGGTGAACTGGGAACAAGAGGATGGGTCAGCATGGCCACGTATTTTCAATGACAAATTTATGCTGGTTTTCCATGAGGTTTGTGAAAATAGTTTATCAATTATTGGTTGTGGTTTCACAAATTTGCGGATAGTGAATTTGAAACATCAAATCCAAGATTCCTGGGAATTTCCAGCTCTGGGAATACACAGGATGCCTGGAAACCAGTAAAAGCCTGCAGTTTGTTTGGAGGGGATTTGTGGTGTACTCAGTTGTGCCACAAGCATTGAAGTTACAGCCGTGAAATCACATCTTCGCTGCCAAGCATCACTGACATTTCTTGCTAATATTTATTTTTAATTTTGAGTCCTGCCTCAATAAAAACATGACATGCAGGATTGGAACAGGAGTAGGCCATTCAGTCCATCGAGCCTGTTCCACCATTCAAGACGATCATGGCTGATCGGACACTATATATTCTGTGTCTTTTATCCACACCATCCCGTAACCCTTTATTTTGTTAAGCAGAAATCTATCAATCCCTACCTTAAACTCAATGGCTGAGCTTCCATTGCTCTCTGGGGTAAAGAAATCCAAAGAGTCACAAACCTCTATGTAAAGAAATTTCTCCTAATTTCGGTCCTAAGTGGCTTCCCCCTTTTTTTGAAATTCTGCCCCCTGGTTCTAGACTCCCTAACTAAGGGAAATAGCTTACTTACATGTACCCTGTCTATTTCTTTGAGTATTTTGTAGCTTTCGGTGAGATCGCCCCTCATTCTTCGAAACGCCCAAAAATACAGGCTCAGTTTGCCCAATCTCTCTTCATAAGACAGTCCCACCATCCCTGGAACAAGTCTGGTGAACCTTCATTGCACTCCCTCTATGGCAATAATATCCCTTCTGAGATAAGGGGACCGAAACGGTACACAGTACTCCAGGTGTAATTTAACCAAGCTTCCATACAATTGAAGCAAAACTTCACTACTCCTGTACCTGAATTCTCTTGTGATAAAGGCTAATATCCCATTAGCCTTCCGAATGGTTGGTGCACCTGCGTGTTAGCCTTCGGTGACTCACAGACAAGGGCACCCAGGTTCTCTCATACATCTACTTACTAATTTCTGTGTCTATATATTTTATATATTCTGTGTCTATATATGCCCTGTTTGTGAACCCAATTCTCCACTCACCTGATGAAGAAGCAACTCTCTGAAAGCTCGTGCTACCAAATATACGTATTGGGTTTTTTACCCGGTGTTGTGAGACTTCTTACTGTGCCCACCCCAGTCCAACACAGACATCTCCACATCATTATTAATTTCTTACCATTTAAGAAATATTCTACACATCTGTTCCTTCTACCACACATTTTTTCACATTATATTCCATCTGCCATAATCTTGCCCTTTACTACGTCTGTCCAAATCCTCCTGCAGGCACTTTACATCTTCCTTGCGACACAGATTCCTGCCTAGCTTTGTATCATTCACAAACTTGGAAATATTACATTTGGTCCCCTCATCCAAATCATAGGTATATATTGTTGACAGCTGGGGCCCAAGTACTGATCCTTGCGGTACCCCATCAGCTACAGTCTGCCAACGCGAGAATGACCCATTTATTCCTACTCACAGTTTTCCGCCTAATAACCGATTGATAAAGTGCAGTATCACTCTACTTATAAAAAACAGAATGTCTTGTAAATGTGCTTTACGAATCTACCAACAGAATACAGAATCCATGAGCAAACCCTACATGTTGCTATAGTAACCTACAGAAGTTTTATGGAAGTGATGTCATCATGTATTCTCTGTGCTTCCATTGGAACTTGGATCTGATAGTATAACTTCACTTTAATGCACATTTTTTAGAACTCCAGTCTTTTGAAAATTGTAAAGGATTTGCAATAGGAAACAATGAAATATTAATTTATATTTCACCGCTGAGAATCACTAAAGTAACTCACCCATAATTTGTGTTGCTCATGAGTTCTAAGTTACCATTAAGATTGAAAACTAAACCACAGTTACATTGTGGTCAAGTCCCAGGACAAAGCCCCAGTATAATTACATTGTTGTAACCCTGGACTTGAAATCACTGAAATAAATAAAACTCGCACGAGGTTCTGGTTTAGCAGTGCACAGGTTTGACTGCTGTAAAACTGCAATGTACATTCTGAAGTAAATTACACAATGTTACAGTAACAGGAGCAATGTTACTTTGTTAATGTGTAGCGCACTATCAAACAAAATACTTGGCAAACTTTCTATGTCCTGTACTTCAGAACTCCATAGAGATTTGAAGACTACCCCCGATGAGTATGTTTAGCTTCACACAAGGTACTGTTAACCTTCAGGTTTGATTAACAATGGACCCCATCACCAATATATTAAAACAAATAAACAGGCTTGAAAATTGCTGTTGGCGTCCATATTAATGAATATTTATGAAGGGATAGTGATTTAGCAAACAAAACAAAGTGCATTTTTCTAGATTTGTGGCAATGCAAGATTGCTTGTGACATGGAATTTTCACAGTAACTTCATCGCAGTGTTAATGTGAGCCTACTTGTGACACCAATAAGATAAGCTTAAACTTAAATTGCTGCTTGCCATTAGATTGTTGAATTTGTGAACCCGAATTCTTAGGCTTGTTAGCACCAGAGTAATTGTTATTTAGATGCACCTTGTATAATTTTACAACATTCTATCCTGGCAGGAGCAGTATGCTGAGAATAGCAATTTAAAGATGTTATCGTAGGAAACTGGCACTCTACAAATCACTGTATCCTCCCTGAGCTATGTGGGAATCACTGAGGAGTAGTGTCTCACAAGGCTGTGGCTAAGTGATGGGGATGTGCCATCTGCTGAATGAAGACCTGCAAGCCCAGTTCAGTGTCAATAAATGTATCGTGAATAGCCGTAAAAGTCACCACAGTCCTAAATTTCTAAACTTAGGAACATTATGGCAATCATGGAGACTGTGCTGCAGATTTAGAGAGCTTGCATTTAAGTCAGCCATGTTGAGTTCCTTTTGGCTGCCTGCTATTACAAACTTTCTGGCACATCCATTGTGATTTGTGCAGAAGAGCTTGATGGTGCAGATCTTGTTGTCACAACAGGCAATAAGTACACTATAGATGTGCTGCTGGGGGTTGGAGTGGTGCCTCCTCAACAAGTCCCCTGATTTGTATGAAAGCAGAGCATTGGTTATCTTTCAGGCTAGATAATGCCAGACTTAAAGTAGTCAGTATCTTTTTTTTCAAAAATATACTTTATTCATAAATCTGTGAGAACATTACAATCATTCCAAAATGGCTTGCACACAAACAGCAATAATATTCAGGTACCATACATACATCAAGTAACATTCTGAGATGCTTCAATACAGTAAAAGAAATGTTTCAGACATTTTACAGTGGTCTTACAAGTGTTGCTAAGTTATTTTAAAGGTTGTCTACATAGAAAAAGTTGCACTCTGAGGTGTTTCAGTACAACTGAGATACGTGTAATATTCACTGTATGCATTCAGTGAGTCATTTGGCCCGAGATGGTTCTGCACCTTCTGGTTCATTGTGATTGAAAAGTCATTGCTAATGACAGCGACCTTCCCCATTGTGCCTCTGCGGCAGCTGCCCCAAGCTTTAGTGCGTCCCTCAGCATGTAGTCCTGGGCTTTGGAATGTGCCAGTCTGCAACACTCAGTCGGGGACAACTCCTTGTACTGGAAGACCAACAAGTTTCGGGCAGACCAAAGAGCATCTTTCACTGAGTTGATAATCCTCCAGCGATATCTGATGTTTGTCTCAAAGTGCATCCCTAGGAACAGCCCGTGGAGCACAGAGTCCTGCATCACAGAACTGTTCGGGATAAACATCGACAAAAGCCACCCCATCTCTCTCCAGACCTTCTTTGCAAAGGCAGATTCCAAAAGATGTCAGTATTTGGATTCCACTGGTCTTACTCCCTAAACTTGCAATGTGTGTTTCATGGAGGCAAGTGACTGATGTAAACAGAAATTTCCATTTGAAAGGAGTGTTAGCAAACTCCAAATCTTCAGATACTGCAGCAGATCAAGTTACCATTTGGGGCTTTCACCCAGCAGATACATTGCTTTTATGGCCAATAGTACTTATTCCTCACCAAATCATCATAGCAACTAAAGGGTGAAAAATACAGTCTTGTGGTAGCAAATTAAAAAGTGGCGCGTACTGAAGAAATGCGGGAAGGAGTTCAGGAGCACAAGAGGGAGACTTGGATGAACCACAGGTTGGTATAAATGGTAAAAAGGAAACTATATTAAAAGAGTTGTTGTTTTCATCTCATCAGACATTCCCTTGGAGAGTAGAATGAAGTAGTGGAAAGATTTGCAGGCTGATTAACAGTCTAACAGGCGTGAATACTCCTTGTATGGCTATAGCCATCTTTATACCAGCCAAGAGAGTGTTTACTCTGATACAGCAGTAGGGTTTTATTAGCGTCCTCATTCCTTGAAATAAGTGAAAGGAGATACAGCTACATATTTAGGATAGTATTTAAAAAACACTTACCTTTTTAGATAAGATCTGCCTTTAAAGACCATTGTTTAGGTCAAATATAGACCACATTTTCTTGTGTGTGGCTGGTCCAATACATGGGGCCTCTGACAGGTATCAAGGTTCCTGTTTGCATGTGCAAATTGTTTTAGGAAGGAACTGGGCACTTCTTTTTCTGCCTTCATCAATATAATGACTGGTGTATTAGTGTAATGAGAATGCTCCATATTGGATGCTTAGGTGTCTGTATTGTGCTGGAGAACCTGGCGTGGCACAATTGAATTTCTAGACCACCGCTGAGCTTATGTTCCATTGCAACCCTAGATCTATTAAGACACTGAAACCTTCCTTGGAGTATCACGGTGGATTTAATAATTCTCATCATTATCTTCATGCATGCTTCTCTGGAGGAGTAGGCGTATGAAAAGACATCTTGATGCATGGAGTAATGGGGATCTTTTACCATCCAGCAGCTACCTTGGCCCTTGCTCCTGCTGTGGAAATAGAGCGGAGTTGCTGGACAACTGAAGTATAAATGTAGAATAACTCCCAATATATTGTGAACCTATAGATCATAGAATCAGTGCGGAAGACGACCATTCGGCCCATCTAGTCAGCACTGACTCTCCAACAGAGCAAACCACCCAGGCCCTATCCCCGTAACTCCACGTACTTACCCGACTAATCCCGAAAGCCACACATCTTGGGACACTAAGGGACAATTTAGCATGACTAATCTACCTAACCTGCACATCTTTGGACTGTGGGAGGAAACCCACACAGGCATGGGGAGAGCGTGTAAACTCCACAGAGACAAACTTATGGTTGTCATGACAAATGAGCTTTAGATTTCGGTTCATTTAATTATGGGGGGGATTACATATGGGGCATGTTTCGCTACATAGGTCTAATCAATAGTCCTGACAACCTTGGAGAATCTGGCAATGCTGAAAAATGTGATGGCCCTCTCAATCATTTGTCTGGGAGCACTGGCAAATTGTACAAATTGAGCTGTACTGGGAAAAGGGTATGTAAGACCTTAACTTACAGAGGAATGGGCAACAAATTGGCAGATCTGTCAAAGGTGCTGAGACTCTCTGTAATGAGACTATTGCATATTGATCACATTCCTTGCAATGTGGGAGCTGCACATGCTGCATGTAGGTCTGGCTGCAGAAATAAAAGTGCTCTTCAAAAGTTGAATAACTGAAGCACAGCCATCTGAGACAAAACTCTTAGCAAAAGTCTTGGTAAAATGCCTGGGTCTATATGTCTGATTTGATGAGTAGAGACAGGCTGGTTGGATTCTTCTGTTGGAGTACATGATAAGTCTGGCCTAACTTAAGAGCTGCTGGCTGCTGCTCCTCCTCCCACATATTGATCATATAAAATGGAATTCCCATTTAAAAACAATTGTGCAGTCCTCAGATTCAAGCTCAATCAGTCTGTCGAAATAGAATGCCTTCCGTGCTGGAGAAGGCACTCTGAATACAACAGTAAAAATATTTTTACACTGCCTGTCTCTTGGGTCACAAGACACGGCCACAAGCTTCTCCAAGTAATCTTCAGTTAAGCAAGAACTCCACTTTGATGCAAGGGACTTGGTGTCTTTCAAATAGTGGCTTGCAATCTCAAAAGTACTTGGGGTAGGAGTAACAAATTTTTGTTGGGTGACTACATCCTGTTTTAACTCTGTCATATGCAAAGAGCAGCAGCCACTGCAAGTCTGAATGCTTTCTTCAGTAAATCGTGAAAATGAATGGATTTTATGCTGCACCAAATCTCCTGCTTATATTGGAACTGTCAGAATATCCTCCAGAACCTAAGAGTTTGGATTATTTACTCTTTGGCATACTGAGAGAGGTTAGTGATGAAATAGCAGAGATACTAATCATACATTTCTAAGTATCTTTGGACAAAGACTTGAGTGTGACAACAATTGTTGCACCACTCTCCAAAAAAATAGGGAAAGAGATAAGATGGGGAATTATAGGCCTATTAGCTTCATGTTATTAGTTGGGAATCTACTCGAAACCATAAAAGTGATAACATTAGTGAACACTTAGAAAGGTGTGTTCTAATTGGGGCAATCAACACAAATTGGTAAGGGCAGGTCATGCTTGACTAAATTAATCCAATTCTTCTAGGCAATTACAAAATAGATAGACAGTGGGAATGCAGTGCAGGTGGGAGATTTCCAAAAAGCACTTGACAAAGTGATAGGCAAGTGACTTTCTGCAAAGATTAAGCCTTACTAAAGGCAGCAGCAATAATTAATGCAAGAAATAAATTATGTAATAAGCTAACATAATTAATCTTTCCAACTAACTTTGAAAATTCCAGTGCCAAAAAGCCAACTCTTAAAAGGCTGGGCCAGTCAGACAGTCATATGGATGTTTTATACATATGAGTTTTTTTGTGCTTGAAACATATTATGGGACTTGATTCGTTATTTTGAAGCCTTAGATAACCTGGTATACAGCAAATAATTAGGCAACAATTATCACCTGTGCTTGTAGATTGTATTTTTGTGTGTGTTAAAGTTTATTTATTAGTGTCACAAGTAGGCTTACATTAACACTGCAATGAAGTTACTGTGAAAATCCCCTAGTCGCCACACTCTGGCGCCTGTTCGGGTGCACTGAGGGAGAATTTAGCATACCCAATGCACCTAACAGCATGTCTTTTGGACTTTGGGAAGAAACCAGAGCACCGGAGGAAACCCACATAGACACGGGGAGAATGTGCAGACTCCGCACAGACAGTGACCCGGGAATCGAACCCGGGTCCCTGGCACTGTGAGGCAGCAGTGCTAACCACTGTGCGCTGAGCCACCCTAACACTGTACCGTATTCTGATTCATGTTAATTATTCATTCTCTAATTGTTCCCTAGCTTTACTGTATTCTTCATACTAGCTTTCAGGGAAAAGTGAGCTTGATTCAATTCACTGATTTCTTGCCTTACCAGGTTCCAGTGGGGATAGGGAACTGTCCTTGGTATTGTCCTCACCCTCACTCACCTAGTGCCTGTGTTCTCGGATATATTCTTGAAATAAAATTGCCATGGAAACTATCTTCTTGGGTGATAACATGGGCAGCATGGTGGCACAGCGGTTAGCACTACTACCTCACAGCTTCAGGGACCTGGATTCAATTTTGGTGGGGAATTTGCACGTTCTCCGCCTGTCTGCGTGGGTTTCCTCCCACAGTCCAAAGTTGTGCAGGCTAGGTGGATTAGCCATGGTAAATTGTCCCTTAGTGTCCCAAGATGTATTGGTTAGGGGAATTATCAAGGTAAATATGTGGGGTTATGGGATTAGGGCTTGGGTAATATGCTGTGTTGGAGAGTTGGTGCAGATTTGATGGGGTGAAGAGGCCTTACAGTGCAAATAGAGGCTATATGATTCTATGACGTAAGCTGCCACAATAATGTGCAGTCTCATCAGCTTCTGAATCTGGGAAAGGGTAGGTCCATGGGAGAGTCCGGTCTCTGCTATTTTGTGCATCAGGACACAATAGGAGCAGGCAATGCAGTCCTCCCGAGCCTACCCGCCATTCATTAGGATCATGGCTGATTTTCATCTTTAACTCCACTTTTCTGCCAGATTCCTAAATCCACTGATTCCCTTTGACTCTTAAAATCTATCCATTTTAGTTTTGGGCAGCCTTGGGAATCCACAATAGTGAATTCCAAGATTCACAAGATGAGTGAAGAAATCTTTCTTCATCTGAATCCTAAATGGCTATCCTTTTATCCTGATACTATTCCCCCTAGTCTAGGCTCACCAGCTCTGCATATGTTGGTCCAGTTATGTTTTTGGTCATCCCCCAAGATGATACCAGGAGCATTCAGGCCTATGGCACCACACCTGGTTCTGCTGTAGAGCAGGGTCGGGCAAAGAGCAAGCGACCAGTAGTAATAGGGGACTCACTATTTAGAGGCACGGACAGGCGTTTCTGTGGCCGCAATCGAGACTCCAGGATGGTGTGTTGCCTCCCTGGTGCCAGGGTCAAGGATGACTCTGAGCAGTTGCAGGACTTTCTTAAGGGGGAGGGTGAGAAGTCATTGTGCACATTGTACACATTGGTACCAATGACATGGGTAGGAAAAAGGATGAGGTCCTAAAGTCTGACTATAGAGACTTATTCCTGCAGTAACATTCCTCTCACTGGCTTAGGAACCACTGACCTCGACTCCCACAGTAACACTCCATCCTCACAGCTCAGTTTGTCTTTGTGAAGCTGGAATGGTTTTAATTGGGCTGACATGTCGAAGTGCCATCCATGCCAAACCATCCGCTTTATTCCGGACAAGGCTCGGTCTCTTTGAGTCCACTTCCAGGTTTGCTTTGATGATAATGGCAGTGTTACAAGAAGTTGAGGGCTAACACTATTTCTTGTGGTACTGTTGGTGGTAGGATTGTTCAAGGCAGTGGGAGGCAACTCAGGGCATCTGAGTTTGATATTCTGGTACCTAGTTTATGTTGGAGCATGTATAAGCAGATATATGCTTTTAGAAGTGAAGCCCACCTTTGGACTCTGGCTGATGCCAGAGGAATAGGCTTGTCTTCACGAAATAATCCTAATACTGGCTTGTGATTGGTGATGATCACAAAGTGATGTAAACATCACTGGTGGCATTTTTTAACTTCACACATGATGGCTAGCCCTTCTTTCTCAATTTGGGAGTTATTTTCTCTTGGCCTCAGTTAAGGTTCTTGATGCAAAAGTGATGGGTTATTCTACGCCATCGCCTATTCTATGAGACTAAACTGCCCCTCTGCTAACTGGTGAAGTATCACGCATCAGGATTATTTCTTTTTTTTGGATTGAAATGGACTCATAAATCTGAAGATTATAAATCAAAATTAACTTTCTCAAAAGTTTATTTCTGTGATTCACTCCAATACCAATGTTGATTTTCTTTTAAAAAATTAACAGATGTAACAGCGCCAGTACTGTTGATAGATTTGGTATAAACTGGCCATTACAATTAACCATGCCTGAAACAGATTTCAATTCTGACACAGGTGTTGGTGCTTCCTTTATAGCTTTTACTTTTTCTTCAAGAGGATGTAGCCCCTTTAAATCCAAGGTAAGTGACCTTGTGGACCCAAAATGTACACTTCTCTCTTTTAAGTAGCACCCTCACCTCTTTGAAACTCTTGAATTCAGCTTCAAGATTTGCTCGATGCTCTTCTGGGGAAACTCCTGTAATTAAAACATCATCTAGGTATATCATTACTCTGTGTCTGTCTTGCAATGAACTTTCCATGGTGTGCTGAAAAATAGCACATGCTGAAGACAAGGTAAGCGGGTGTATTGAAATAAACTCTCATGGGTGTAAATTGTTAAAATATTTTCTTGAATCCTCATCCAATTGTTGATAGGCATGGCACATGCCTAGTTTCGTATATGTTAGGCCTCCCGCTAGCTTTGCATAAAAATCTTCAATTTTTTGGAATTGGATATCTGTCCAGCTCCTCTGCTTGATTGATAGTTAATTTGCAGTCCCCACAACTGCAGATAATCCTGTCCAATTTCAGTACAGGTACAATGGGGGCCAGCCTATTTAGAAAACTATATTGGCCTAATGATTCCTAATTCTTCCAAACATTTAAGTTCTGTCTCAACTTTTTGATGCAAGGCCTAAGGCACTGAGCAAGAACTAAAAATGTTTGGGGTAGCATCTCAATTCATGTAAATTTTAGCCACGATTTCCTGAATTCTGCCTAATTCATTTTGAAAAGCCTCTGGGTATTTTTTAAAACTCCTTGTAAACTACAAATCAGATATATTGAAGATATTTAGCTTTATTTGCATAATTAATCTCATCTCATAAGACTAGGCCCTGGCCTTTTGCAACAATGATCAGTAATTGAGTGGACTGGTGCTGATAAGTTAGTGCTGTGGATAATATTCGTCAGAATTTCTGGTTTGTTGACCAGAAATCTGTCCCCTGCCTTGCTCACTGAGTTTCTGCTCTCTCTCCTGTGGGCTCAACTTTGTCCTCCCAACTTCCAAAGCTTTGTACCAAAGCTGATTCACCTCGCCTGTATGCACACACTAACTCGAGAGCACCTCTCTCTGCACCATCAATTGCCTGAGCTATTTCCATGGCTTTCTCGAAAGGAGATCTTATCCTCTGTCAGTAGTTTTTTTGCATATTTGAGTTATTTATGCTGCAAACTAATGTCTCACAGCATGTCACTTAGTGTAGCTCCAAATTCGCATGATTCAGTCAATTTTTAAAATCTTGATATATATGTTGCAATTGACTCCCCTGGGTCCTTTACAGTAGAGTTAAACTTAAAACGTTGCATGATGATAGGCTAAGGTTGTAATGAACCTTAACCAAAGTTACGAGCTGGTCAAAAGACTTAATATTAGAAATTTAACATCCCCAGAAACTCCAGATACTATCAGCCTGAGGTCCACATACCATAAGCAGAATTACTTTTTACCTATCTTCTTCCGTAATTTCATTAGCGGTGAAAAAATAGTGGAATCTCTCAATATATTGAGTGTTTAGTGTTCAGTTTCTAGATCAAAAGAGCATCTTTTTTTTGCTTAGTGTTGCTGCAGCGTTTTTTTTGCAATATAGACTTTTTCCCCCATCAATTCCAGGAGTTGGTGATTCATCGGCAAATGTAATAATTACGGGACTCTACAATTACTAGTAAGAAGTCTCACAACACCAGGTTAAAGTCCAACAGATTTATTTGGTAGCACGAGCTTTTGGAGCACTGCCCCTTCAGGGTCAACTGTCAGAGCTCAACCGCTGATCTCCAGTTACCTTAACGCGAGCTTGGATTCACGCTCCGCCTCCGCAGAACACAGGTTTGGACTCGCATTCAACCATTGCTCCGTGCTCTCGGCCCTGTGCTCAACCGCTGCTCTGTGTTCCTGAACTTGTAGTATTCAGCTGCTGCGTATCATGCTCTGCTGCTCTATCATACTGTCCTACTGGTGGAGCAGGACATGCTCAGGAATGTTGAAGGAGATGCTTGAGACATTGTCTAGAAGGTGATTATGGCTATGTCAGGCTTCCCTCATCTGTGAAACAGCTCTCCCACTTTTGGCATATGCTCCAGTCAAGGGTTTTGTTGGCTTTTAGCCCCATTAATTTCTCCAGCACATTTTTGTTTCTGATATTAATTACTTCAAGTTCTTCATTCACCAGAAATAGAGGGGAATCAAGGACTGTGCATATTTAATTTGTGACTTCTATTATAAAGACAGATACAAAGTATTAGTGTGATATTTTATGAGTGCTCCTTTGAACACTGAAGGAGCACCTTATACCTTCTACAAAAATGAATTAAAACTTACCTTCATGGCTCTTTGGCTGGGCCACCAGCAGAACTTGGCCTACTGATTGAGGCTGGTGCTGTGGATGGTCATCGGTAGGCCCTTAACTGATGGTGTTGATGGGAAAAAGACAGTAAGTCATTTTCAGAGAGCTCCCACCCCTTTGCCACCTAGGGAGAGGCCTGATAATCACCCACAATGCTACATACAAAAGGCAGTGTTTGTAACATTGCAGCACTCCCCTCATGCTGCACCAATGCATCAACATAAATCATTAGCCTGCATTGATAATCTTCTGAATCAGACCCCAGCTGTAGTATTGTGTGCAGTTATCTAAGGAAGGATATACTTGCCATTGGGGGCATGCAAAGAAGGTTCACCAGCCTAATCTCTGGGATTGTCATATAAGGAAAGATTGAGGAAACGGGGGCTGTTTTCCAGAATCTCGAAGAATGAGAGGTGACCTCATTGAAACTTAAAATACTCAGCTAAGATGGCAGTTAACAAGGTTTAAAATTTCAGCACTTCACATGGTTACTGGAGATGATTATTGTAACTGGTGTTGCATTGGTTACCTCATTGTGCAATCATTAGAATTCACACTATCTCAGTATGAACAAGAAGAGTAAAACTGTGGACAAATAATGTTGAAACACCTTAAGCAATATTCAATTAAACCTTGATTACTGCAGAAAAAAACCCAGCATTTAAGTTATAGTTTACTTAGCAGGCAGTTTGAGAGGATTGTTCAAGCATGAGGGTTTAGATTTTGTGAAATTGAATCTTAGAATGGACCTAATTTATTGCCCATCACTAACTGGCCTTTGGAATATGGTGGTGGAGCTTTTCCTTGAACCACTGTAGCTTGTGTGGTGAAGGAGCTTTTACTCTGCTGAATGTATTCCAGCGATCTTGAAGGAACTGTGGCATTTATCCAAGTCAGAATGGTTTGTGACTTGGAGAGTAACATAGAAACATAGAAGCAGAGTGAGCCATTTGGCCCATCAAGTCTGTTCTGCCATTCAATTAGATCATGGCTAATCAGCTACCTCAATGTCATTTTCCTGCACTATTCCCATATCTCTTGATATCACTAGTATCCAGAAATCTATCGATTATTGTTTTGAATATGCTCAGTGATTGAGCTTCCACAGCCTTCTGGGGTTGAGAATTCCAAAGATTCCTCCTCATCTCGATCCTAAATGCCCTACCCCTTATTCTGAGATGGTGTGCCCTGGTTCTAGACTCCCCAGACAAGGGAAACATCTTATCTATATCTACCATGTCACATGCTGTATAAGTATTGTAAGTTTCAATGAGGTCATCTCCCATTCTTTGAAATTCTAGAAAACGGACCTAGTTTCCTCAATCTTTCCTCATATGACAATCCTGCCATCCCAAGGATTAGTCTGGTGAATGTTCTTTGCATGCCTTCTATGGCAAGTATATCCTTCATTAAATAACTGTACACAATACTCCAGCTGGAGCCTCCCCAAGCTTCTATACATTTACATCAAGACATCTTTATTCCTGTATCAAATCCCCTTGCACGGAAGGTCATGATACCATTTGCCTTCCGAATTGCTTGCTGCATCTGCATTTGTTTTTATTCATTCGTGGGACATGGGCGTTGCTGGCTGTCCAGCATTTATTGCCCATCCCTAGTTGCCCTGTAGTGGTGAGCTGCCTTCTTGAATCACTGCAGTTCATGTTCTGTGGGTTGACCCACAATGCCGTTAGGGAGAGAATTCCAGGATTTTGACTCGGCGACTGCGAAGGAATGGCGATATATTTCCAAGTCAGGATGGTGAGTGGCTTGGAGGGGAACTGCATGCTAGTTTTAGGGACTCATGAGCAAGGGTGCCCAGGTCCCTTTGGGCGTTAACACTATACTCTGCCTTTCTGTTTTTTAGACCAAAGTGGATAACTTCACATTTATTCACATTATATTCCATCTTTCATGTTTTTGCCCATTCACTTGCTCTGTCCAAGTCACCAGGAAATCTCCTTGCATTCTCCTCATAACTTACATTAGCAAATTTGGAAATAGTACATTTTGGTCCTCACATCCAAATCGGTTATAGAGATTGTGAACAGCTGTGGCCCCAGTGCTGACCTTTGCGGTACCCCACTAGTAACAGCCTGTTATCCTGAGAATGGTCCATTTATTCTTTCTCTCTGCTTTCTGTCTGTTAACCAATTTTCAATCCATACCAGCATATTACCCCCAATTCCAATCAGCTTGGAGATAATGGTGTTTCCAAGCATCCTCTGTCCTTGCTTTTCTAGATGGCTGAGGTCATGGGTCTTGGAGCTGCTGTTTGAAACAGCCTTGACGAGTTAAACATTACATATTGCAGCCACAAGTGGAGGAAGTAGATATTCAAGATGGCGGACGGGTTGCTGATCACATAGATGGCAGCATCA
Organism: Mustelus asterias; assembly: GCF_964213995.1. Lineage (NCBI taxonomy): Eukaryota > Metazoa > Chordata > Chondrichthyes > Carcharhiniformes > Triakidae > Mustelus > Mustelus asterias. Next base: position 38,042,145 of record NC_135811.1, on the reverse strand, counting down.
TGGGTTGTTAAGGCAGCTGGACCCATCCAGACAAGTGGAGAATATTCCATCCTGACTTGAGCCTCATAGCAAAAAGAAGAGCAACAGGCACAAAAAATGGACTCGTATTAAAATAATTTAAAAAGTTAAACCATAGCATCAAAGGGGAATAAATGCTTAAGAAGCTAGGCTGTTTTCTTCAGAGTGGAGAAGGTTAAGAGGAACGTTGATAGAGATGTGGAAAATCACAGGTGATTTTCATAGAGTAAAGAGGGTAGAAGAATTGTTCATCGAGGACACAGATTTACCACAATTGGCAAGAGCACCAGTGGTAATGTGAGGAAACATCTTCTCACACAGCGACTTAATGTGATCTGGAAGGCACTATTTGAAACAGCAATGGATCAGATTCAATAGTAGCTTTCAAAATAGAGCTGGATAAAGCTTTTAGGGTTATGGGGAAAGAGAAGCAGATTGGGATTCATTGAATAGCTCCACTGAAGAGCTGGCAATGACACAATGGGCCGAATGGTTTCCTTCTGCGCTTTTTGATTGTGACTCTTATGATTCGCAAACTCCACAGATTTGCAAAACCTGTTTCCCCCATCTCGTTAATTTCCCACGAGGGAGACTGAGCGGGCAATTAGCAGTTAGGCAGCAGGTAACAATCTAAAAGTGGAGACATTGACCACACTAACAATCAGATAACTAAAAGAGGGATCCCTCAAAGCCATGGGTCTGAGAGCAGGGGGTTCAAACTAAAACAGACAAAAAATACAGAAAAAAATTAAAATGGCGGCAACAGTAAAAATCAGCAAACACTGAAGTAAACAGGACAACAGTGCAGGCAGCAAATAAGAGAAAGATTCATAACAGGACAGGAAAGACCCCCCTGATTAAAAATATACACGTTGTTCTAGAATCATAGAATCCCGATAGTGCAGAAGGAGACCATTCGGCCCATCAAGCCTGTACCGACAACAATCCCACCCATACCTAATCCCCATAACACCATGTCTTTGGACTGTGGGGGAAACTAGAGCACCTGAAGGAAACACACGCAGACATGAAGAGAATGTGCAAACTCCACACAAGCAGTCACCCGAAGTTAGAACTGAACCTGGGTCCTTAGCGCTGTGAGGCAGCAGTGCTAACCATTGTGGCAGGGACTTGCTACTTTTCACGTTTTGGGAAATACTGAAATTCAGTTTTCCTTGGCTACTGGAAAAGTGGAAAGCAGGAAGGGGTATAGTCAACACGAGGGACTAGTATCAACAAATAATTACATAGGCAGTAGAGCAGATTGGGCTGGGTATTCAGTGGTGAGTGGTTCACCAAAGTCTCTTCACCACTTACAAGACACCCTTTGTAGCGACTGTACCTATATTACTAAGTGAGTGATACAGCCTGTTTTACGCATCCCCACCCCCAATCAACTGATTTTCTTTAGTTTCAATAAAAACATTAAATGCAGTAGGGATTAAAAGTCTGTCAATTTGCTATTGGCTATACTTGCTGAAGATTAGTTTCACCCCCATAATACCCGACAATTCAATATAACTGAGGGGCCTCCAGATAATGTGGTCAGAAGCTAGGAGCAGGGCCTGATCAGCTGACCCCCCTGTTTAAACCATAAACTGCCAGGAAAGTCCATGTTGCCAGAAAGGCATTGTGAGTCTTGCTGTGTAATTAATGCATAGCATTGTTTTTGCCACTATTGTGACCTTGTCGTGCAAGGGAACTTGTTGGAATTAGTCATTGACGTGGCTAGACTGACTCTTTTGTCAACGACTATAGCTTTAGTTGTTAGACAGCTCCGTACCTTCCAGGTATGGATACCCCCATGGACAAACTGCTGTATTTGAATTTTCTGAAGGGGGAGGATGGGGATCAGGGGAGCTGTGAAAGACAGGTGAGATTGTACCTTAGACACTCTCTGCAGACATGTCCTTACACTGACACTTGTGTATACTGAACCAAAGCATTTTATCTTTAACTGTAATGAAAAGATTTTCCTGTGGAGGCTGAGATTCATAGGAAGCCGTCAATGAACTTTGCACAGTCCTGCAGCCAGACTTCAGAGAATAGTTACAGGACCGGGGCAGCTTTGTCTCCACCTGGCAAAGTTGCAGCTGCTTTGGCCTTTTATGTGGTAGGCTACCACCCGAAAGTGTGGGAGATCTCCAGCACATCTCCCAACTTTAAGCCCACAATTGTATCCAGTGGGTGGCTAACGCATTGTCTGACAGGGATTTCACCACTGAAAGTGGTCAACAACAACAGGGAGTCCTTCACTTGGACCATGTGGCAGGATTCTCACACCTACAGACCTTTACTCGGTTCATTCGTGATCATTGTTACAATCCTTATGGAGACCAGAAATGTGGAGGAACAAAACTTCCCAAATGACCCCAGTGGAAAAAAGCAATGGATAAGATTTCACTTTTAAAAACATTTACTGTAACAAAGAAAAAAATCAACTTGCCAGAAATTAATCACAAATTAACAAGCAAATTGTATTCAGTAAAAACTACAAGTTATATTTTAAATAACTGATACAACTAAGATCAGTCTTACATATTTCACAGATTGCCGACTCAGCATATATGCCATCAATCTCAGTCCCAAATTCCTTCAAAGCTCTGTCACTCTCATGAAGAATTGTAACTCTTCTTCTGGGATTTAGCCTAATCCCAGCCAACAGCAGCACACAATTAACCCGAGTACTACAGGCACATTCTTCACCAAAAATGGCACAGATCTGGAGAACCTCCTGCACTCTGCTTATGGGGTTCTTGATGGTGTGGTTCCACCAATATCATTCTCAATAACAGAAACAGCGATTGTATATTTTCCTATTTCTAGCTCCTGCACCCAGCCTCTATCTTCTTCAGCCTTCCTGTGTCGTATCACTGAGTTCACTAAGCTTGAGGTCTATGCCCTTTATATGATTTCAAGTAGTTGCAGCTTCCCCAGAACCTTGCCTGGGAATTTGCGTGGGAATTTGATGGTACAGTTTCTCTTTCAGGTAGGGTCTAACCACCCTCACCCACTCCAAAGAAATATAATTTTCAAACCATCATTCCATGCAAGCTCCTAGTTTAAAAGGCAAGGAATTCCTAACGATTCTCATAGATAAAGGCAGACACTGATATTATCACACTGTGGAACCATTCATAGGGAAAACCTTCCAATTTCCCATCTGGCCAGTCCACCCTTGAATATGCCCCATGTTTCCCTTGGGATTAGGATGGATCAAAACCACAACATTGATAAACAGTGATTTCTCTGCCTGGACTGATTGGGGATGTTCTAATGTATAACCTACATGATCAGTCAGATTGTTATTGCCCTCCACATCCTTCCTCTGGGAAGAGGCCTACTAATGAAGCAACCAGTGGAAGAAATCCAGTAAGAAGCTGCCAGCCACAAGAGAACAGAATTGTGTGCTGACTGATCTGCAGAGATTGTTGAAATCATCAAACATTATTACAGCGCCAACAATTCAATCATAACCTTTGCTGACCGATACAAAACAGTTCACTCACTACAAGTCCCCATCTATACACAACTTTTGCTCCATTACATCCAGCTGTATATTGGCACCAAGTTGTACAAGGTAATCTGAGGAAGGGTCACCCAGATTCGAAATGTTGGCTCTATTCTCTCTCCACAGATGCTGTCAGGCCTGCTGAGGTTTTCCAGCATTTTCTGTTTTTGTTTCAGATTCCAGCATCTGCAGTATTTTGCTTTTATGCAAATTAATCTCCTCTGTTCAAGCGAAGTACTGTTTGGTCCCCTGCCAAATGTTGTATTATTGGATGTCCCATGTCATTATCATTGTTAGCTTGTCTCAATAATCAAATGCAAGTCCCCTTATTGCTCCTTCTGACCTGGAATCTATTGTATTTGACAGCTGCATGTTGTTAGTTAAAATGACTGAGTAATGAACAGCAGGAGGCCAACTCTATAACTGGAGATATGGTAGAGTGAATATCGAGGATTTAATGCTTCCGACCCCATGAGAGTTTCTAAGGCCAAGGACAGTCACCTTTATTTATATTGTGGAAGACACCTGCATCACTGTGGCCATATGAAAGGGACTTTGGCCACTTGCTCAGTTGGTGGTCTCCTTTGTTTTGGGACCGATAGCTACACAATATACCAGTTTTTCAATGGGGGGAAATCCAACCCAGACTCCAATCCCAGCTCTGCTGCGGGCTCAGTGTGGGCATTTGCTCCCTCTTCCCCTGTCTTCTCTGCTGTTGGGAAATCAGTTTTCGGGCACTCTCAGCCAACTTGTACAAGGAATATACCATTAGCTCTGTGGACATTCAGAGTCCACATGTCCTTGATCACGAGGTCTTTTGTTGTTTGTTAGCAGCTGGGCCACAATAATAATTACGACACAATGCCAGAATTGGAAGTACTTCATTCTGAATTTCTCAAAATAAAAAAACCTTAGATTAATTTGCATCAGGAGAAGCTACTTCAGCATCAAAGTTTTCAATTTTTGGACATGAATCGATTGATTCTAAAATTCTCATTGTATTATTGATTTCCATCTTTGCGTGCTGTACTTATTCTTGATATTTTTCAGGTTCTTCTGTGGCCCCCGGGATATTATCAAATTTTTTTTCAGCTTCCCGAACTGTGTCTGAATCCTCTTTCAAATGTTCAGTTGCTTCTGGTAAATTCAATTCTCCTTCTTCCATTGGTTCCTCATATGTTCATCTCTATTACCTTAGCTGGCAATAGAGATGAACATATAATGAGGGTCTCCTACTGTTCTGTGGGCTTTTCAACTAAATTGATATTCTACTTATCCTGCATGGGATTGATTCGCCATTGTTTTTCTTTGATCAGAGCTTACTTGTTCTGCTGATACTGTAATAGACAATAATTATAAAGTTAAAGTTTATTTATTAGTCACAAGTAAGGCTTACATTAACACGGCAATGAAGTTACTGTGAAAATCCCCTAGTCGCCACATTCCGGCACCTGTTCGGGTCAATGCACCTAACCAGCATGTCTCTCTCAGACTGTGGGAGGAAACCTACGCAGATACGGTGAGAAAATGCAAACTCTGCACAGACAGTGATCCAAGCCAGGAATCGAACCCGGGTCCCTGGCACAATGAGGCAGCAGTGCTAACCACTGTGCCACTCCCCCCAACAACAAAACAACAACAAAAAAACTAAATGTTAACACTGGGAACTCCACCACAATGTATTATCTAAAATTTACCACGGGAGAGTTTCCACTTTGGGTGCAGTCGGTGATTTAGGCACAAACTGCACCCAAAATGTCACAGAATCCTACAGTGCAGAAGGAGGCCATTTGGTCCATTGAGTCTCCACCGACCACAATCCCACCAGTTCCTATCCCCATAACCCCATGCATTTACTCTAGCTAGTCCCCCTGACACTAAGGGGCAATTTAGCATGGCCAATCCACCTAACCCACACATCTTTGGACTGTGGGAGAAAACCGGAGATCCCAGAGGAAACCCACGTAGAGACAGGGAGAATGTGCAGACTCTGCACTGACAATGATCCAAGCCAGGAATCGAACCCGGATCCCTGGCACTGTGATGCAGCTACTACTGTGCTACTGTGCCGCCCCCACTGTGCCACCATGCCATCCATTAATCTTGACAAGATGTTTTTCTTGAGATTCTGCTGAAGAGCAGTTGCACATCATTGAATATAAAATCTGCCAAGAGCCAACGCAATCGGACAGTGTTTTTAGAATGTATTTGTTTTGTTAAAAAATGTGTATGTTTCAAAACTAATTCCTTGATGTAGTTAAGGATGGTTACCTGGTGAAGTTTTAGTTATTAATACATTTAATAATTTATTAATACTGACAATTAATAATTAAATAATACAAAAGGATTTCCCCACAAACAATAAAGATTTCCATCAGTGTTGAATCACCTGTGCAAAACCCAATTTTTAGAAAACTGTAAATGACTTTAAAAGTTATATTTTTACATGAAATTATATCAAATACTTTGTTAGTTACATTGGTGTCAGTTGTCAGTTCCTTAATAAATTGAAAATTATTCCAAGGGAGAATCTGGACTCTGACTGGTGTCTGTTTATTTTTAAGTGTTCTGTTGCTTCCTTAGCTTCCAAGATGCACACGCAGGATCTCAAAGTTGTTTGTTTGTGTAAAAGCCCTTCACCCAGATTCTGATATCACCTTGGTGAAGGATGTTCTGTATGTTCACATAACAACAAGCAGCAACGTGCGGGGTAGGCAGATTATGACATCAATCTGTGTGCAACACTAATTTGACAGCAGCCCTGCCATGTTCGATCACCTTGCTGCAGCCAACTCCTGTCTTAACCCCACACAGTTGAACACATCGTAACTGAATGAAGGTCCCACTCCCACCAGTATAATTAAAAGGAATCATGAACTACTTGCAGGTTAGTTGCTGGATTATGGCTTGCATGGAAACTTAGAAACTAGAAGCAGGAGTAGGCCATTCAGCCCTTCGAGCCTGCTCCACCGATCATCTTGATCATGGTTGATCATTGAATTCAATATCCTGATCCCCCTTTCCTCCCATATCCTTTGATCTCTTTAGCCCCAAGAGCTATCTCTCATTTCTTCTTGAAATCAGACAATGTTTTGGCCTCAACTACATTCTGTGGTAGTTCCACAGAATTCCACACATTCACCATCCTCTGGGTGAAGACGTTTCTCCTCACCTCAGTTCTAAAAGGTTTATCCCTTATCCTCAAACTATGACCCCTAGTTCTGGAAGCCCCCACCATTGGGACCATTCTTTCTGAGTCTACCCTGTCTAACCCTGTTAGAATTTTATAAGTTTTTATGAGATCCCCTCTTATATAAACTCCAGTGAATATAATCCTAACTGACTTAATCTCTCCTCATGTGACAGACCTGCCATCCCAGGAATCAGCCTGGTAAACCTTCGCTGTACTCCCTCTATAGCAAGGACATCCTTCCAGACAAGGACACCAAAACTGCACACAATATTCCATCAACGCCCTATACAATTGCAGCAAAACATTCCTATACCTATACTCAAATCCTCCCGCTGTGAAGGCCAACATACCATTTCCCTTTTTTACTGCCTGCTTTACATGCACACTTTCTTTCAGCAACTGATGCACAAAGACTCCAAGGTCTTGTTGAGTATTCACCTCTTTCAATTTATACCCATTCAAGTAATAATTTGTCTTCCTATTATTGCTACCAAAGTGGATAACCTCACATTTATCCATATTATTCTGCATCTGCCATGCATATGCCCACACACTCAGCCTGTCCAAATCACACTGAAGCATTTCTGCATCCTCCTCACAGCTCACCCTCCCACCCAACTTTGTATCATCTGCAAAGTTGGAGATTCAGTTCCCTCTCCCAAATCATTAATATATAATGTGAACAGTTGGGATCCTAGCACAGATCCCTGCAGAACCCCACTAGTCATTGACTGCCAATCAGAAAAATACCCATTTATGCCAACTCTTTGTTACCTTTCTGCTAACCAGCCTTCTATCCATCTCAAGACATTACCTCCAATCCCATGTGCTTCAACTTTACATAATAGTCTGTTGTGTGAGACCTTGTCGAAAGCCTTCTGAAAATCTAAATAACCCACATCCACTGGTTCTTCTCAGTCAACCCTACTGGTTACATCCTCAGAAAATTCCAGTAGGTTCATCAAGATGATTTCCCTTTGTAAATCCATGCTGACCTTTTTGCTGCTCAGTCCTTGGTGCAATTACATGCATTTTTGTGCTTCCTTATTCTTGAATAATGTTTGAGTAGCCTACAGGGAGTGGTCTTCCTGGTGCTGAAGTGTCTTAGTGATGTTAAAGGCAGTGTTGAACCTTGGCACGGGTGCTCTGGTAGAACTTCCTCTAGAAATTGTACATAATTTGGAGAATGAATAGAGGCCACATATAGCAGGGCAATCTTTTAGCAGTGTGAGGAGGAGGGCTTTTAGCAGGAGATCATATTTACTGAAGATCTTTAGAGAACAATTCTTTGACTTTACCTTCAATATGGACCACTGTTTGAGATATATTTGCTGCTTGAGAAAAATTGTGAATGAAATCTGCAAGTATTGTCGTCACAACTGCAACATCAGAGCAGGGTAAGGACAGTGGCTCTCGAAGTGATGCTGATTCTTAATCTTTATGTACCAGGCTGCTTCCAGATAAGCAACATCTCACTCACCAGTGAGTTGTCATCTGTGCTGTTTTTTCACCGCTCTCTAGTTCCTGTGCACTTGTGCTGGTGTCTAGAATCCATAGGGTGCAGATGGAGGCCATTCAGCCCATCGAGCCTGCACTGACAATAATTCTACCTAGGTCCTATCCCTGTAACCCCATGTTTACCCTGCTGGACCCCCTGACACTAAAGGGCAATTCCTGCATGGCCAATCCACCGAACCCGCACATCTTTGGAGTGTGGGAGGAAACTGGAGCACTCGGGAGAAAACCCACACAGACATGGGGAGAACATGCAAATTCCACACAGATAATGGCCTGAGGCCAGAATTGAACCCAGGTCCCTAGTGCTGTGAGGCAGCAGTACTAACCACTGTCATACCATGATGCCCGTCTCACCACAAACAGAGCCCTCCTCAATCCCAGTCCTCGAGTAATAAACAGTGTTAGTCTCTGAGGTAGTGACTGCAAGTATAAGATTGAGCAATGGCATCTTATCTTCACTGTCGTTTTTCTTCCTGGCTGGGAAGGTTCCAGATCTTTGGCGAATGTAAGTAAAAAGGAACATGTGTCACGCTGTGATGAGGGGAGGGGAGAAAGTAATAAAGTGTCTGCTTACACCATGAATCAGAGGAGATCGTGGAATGTAAGGGAAGTGGGAAAACAGGAGGATTGGATGTACAGATATCCTCTACATCAATCTCTTCAACTCTACACATGACCATGGCTCTGTGATACCAATTCCTATGACATCCAGCACTGACTACTCCTGCTGCTATACCACACCTTCTCCTCCAAGAAAGAAGGATGCGCGCTAGTGAGTGTCCTATATTATATTTGGGTGATGTGGCTGTGATGGTTGATTCGCTGCCAATGTGCATGAGTTGTGGGTGTGATACTAGCAACAGTGCTAGGCATATTAGGATGAAGTAAAGCACATGAATTTTAGGGTTGAGGCTTGATTGATAGAGATTGTTGGCAGTTGGGAGATTGAGGTGCAGAGTCTTGAGCAGAGGGTGAGGCTCCTGGTGTAGTTGGTAGAACATGCCATTTGAAGATGAACTCACTCACTTTAACAAATCGTTTGAGATCTTTAATCCTCTCACTGTATTACATTTGAGTTCTTGGGCCAACACTCACCTTCATCATTTCCTCTTTCCACTAACTTCTGAGCATATGTACAACAGGAGGTCTTCCTGTTCCCCAACAGATACAGGACACTCTCCTCTTCCACCAAGACCTCCGGTGCATTCTCCGAAAATCTTGGTGCTGGCTCTCTAACATGTTCACTTATTGCTTAAAGTATCAGAGTCCAGATTGACATTTAAAACAATGCCCCCATTTAGGAGATGCAGGCTGCCTTTCAGTAGTGTTAGCTATTCAACATAGCAGTTCCGCCCTACTGGTGAGTGCAGCCAATGAACAGCATGGGTGCTGACTGCATGCAGCAGTCATTTAATAGAGCAAACAGTAGAATTTTTACTTGCTGCTTGCAACACTATGAATGGAAATAGGTTAAGTACTGCGATCCCGCATTTCAGGGGTGTTTGCTGATTTCCCCTTCCTAAGCTTTCTAAGGCTGCCTAATTGGCTTGCCCCATTTCATTCACTTCAAACTGCACCAAAACAAACACAACTGGGGAGAAATTCATGCCAAGATTTTCAGCATGACTTTTCAGCAGCAAGAAATCTAGCAAGCAATTGCAAAATCATTAGGAGAATATGTTCAAGTTTTTGGAGAATGTGGACAACCATAAGATTGCACCGTGTCTCATTAAGCAGTGAAAAGCTGTCAAAGCTGCTACCTTAGTTATCAGTATTGGCAGGAAGGCCCTAAAAATACCAGCTGGTCTTTAGTTTATTATCAAAGAAAGATAAACCTGACAATGATGTTGTTTGCACCAATTCTGTGATGGAGAGACGAATGAAATCTGTGAAAGATACATTTTCAATAGCTCAGAGCACGGGCATAATAATCATACGCATCAACTGGGAAATAGAGGGAGACCAGTTATTGGGAATACTGGTATGAGGAAGAGAACTTTACACGAAGCAAAACTGATATTGAGAGCCTATAACAAGATAGAAAGGATGAAATGTAATAGTGAGCAAAGCAAAAGGAGAAAGCGGGTCTGTGAGCTGAACATTCTGATCCAACACTGTCCCTGGTTTGGGTCCTGGACTGCTGGGAATGCGCATTGAGAAGACCTACAGCTCCTAGCAATGCGTGAAGTGGACGGATAAAGCTATTTACAACCTGGTCTGTGATGTCCTGATTCTTTCTTAGTGGAGGGAAACTATATGGGCGGGCTTTGGCTACCGGATACCCACTGCATTACCACCTCTGGTAGTGAGCGCCGGGTCAAACCTGCTGCCTTCAGAGCAGAATCATGCACTTGTAGAATCATTCTTGGATACGAGGCACTGAAGGTTCTAAGGGTTCCCCAGAGGATTGGGACGTCATCAGTTGAAGTCACCTGTAGCAGAAGGCTTCATTTAATATTTACACTTTTCTTGAAACACAGCTCCTTGTGTAGTTTCTTTGTCTGTAATTCTCCAACATATTGACTCAGTAGATATCATAGGCTGCATTTTCTTTTTGGGGTCGGGATCCTAACGATGGGATCAAATTAATGTCCTGACTCTGCCCCGTGTCCAGAACAGTAACTCAACATGATTTCTGGTGAGCTGGCAAATTAGTGGCCAGAGGGCATTTTGACCATCTAATTAAGGATTGCAGGCAAGTTCCTGAGACTGGAGGGTCAATAGGAGGCCCTCCAGAGATAACTCATCATTGTGTCCATCGTCCAAGGTGGGAATTGCTGATACCTGCACAACGTGAGAGAGTGCCTCATTCCCTGAAGGCCAGGTTAAAAAAAGAACTGAAAGTGGCCACAGGTTGTGATTGTGGAAGAAACACCCCCATCAGATGTGTGGTAGCCACAGTTGGACCATTCCCATCTCCTGCCTGGAGACCACCTCCTCTTCCTCCTCCTCACACTGGCCATGTTCTAGCTACAATGTAAGACCCGCTTCCCAGCTGGAATATTCTAGTTGTTGTGGGAAAGAATCCTAAATGGATTCCTAACTTACCTTCAGTGACTCGGGCAGGATGCTGCCGGCACACCAGCAGGTGGTTCCTTGTTGGTCGCTTCCTCATTGGCATCCAAAAATCCTTCCCCACCTGTCCGGCTTCAATACAAAACTGTGGCCATTCCACTCAAAGTTTTTACAGATGCACCATAGAAAGCATCCTTTCTGGATGTATCACATCTTGGTCTGACTCCTACTTTGACCAAGACCACAAGAAACTACAAAGGGTTGTGAACGTAGCCCAGTCCATCACACAGGCCAGCCTCCCATCCATTGACTCCGTCTACATTTCCTGCTGCCTCGGGAAAGCAGCCAGCATAATCAAGGGCCCCATGCACCTCGGACGTACTCTCTCCCACCTTCTTCCGTCAGGAAAAATATACGAAAGTCTAAGAACACATAATCAAGAACAGCTTCTGCCCTGCTGCCAGCAGAATTTTGAATGCACCTACCATACATGAAGTTGATCTTTCTCTACACTCTATCTGTGACTGCAATAGTGTATTCTGCACCTTATTCTTTCTTTCTCCCCTATGCACTCTACGAACGGTGTGTATTGTCTGTATAGCGCGCAAGAAACAATACTTTCCACTGTATCCCAATACACATGACAATAATAAATCAAATCAAATCTTATCAATACATCCCAAGGTTATATTCCTTTTTCACCTGAGCTTATCCTTTTTCCTTAAGTAATTTACCATTTCTCACTTGGCTTTAATTGTGTTAGTTCATTATAATCCTGCTTAGTTAGCTTAATTAGATTCCTTTGCATCTAAAGTAACCATTGTGTATGTTTATTTTAGCAATGTTTGCCGTACCTTTCAGTCTAATGTTTTCTTTTTTTTGTTAATTTTCTTTGACATGTCTGAATTTTTATTCGCAATTTTTTTTGAAAGACTTTTTGACTTTTCTATACTCAGCAAGGTAAGCTTATTTTAAATGTGTTTCAAATAGAATATTTCATGGTTTAGACAGTAATAAATAAAACTTGAAATAAGACGTGCCAGGGAGATCAGCAGGCACTAGAATATTCTGCAAACCTCGGTATACTGACCTAATTAGCTAAGGCAGTCTGCTGAGCGTTCAATGGATTAGCAGGACAGGAATTGTTATCTTCAAAATCAACATCTGAAAATAACTTGCAATATATGGATGGCACTATGCCTAGTTGACAAGGTCATTCCCAGCATTGTAATACAGGGTGTGCCACTGTGCTGCCCATGTGTGGTTCAAAAAGGTGACTGATGCATATAGATCAGCATGGCCAGAACTTCAATCTTTTGGATACGTGCCAACTGTGACTCAGTCTCATCTCTAGGTCAGAAGTTGTGAGTTCAAGTCCTGTCTCAGGAAATACACACAAAATATCAAGGCTGACGCTCAAGAACAGCAAGTGCCACAATGCCAGAATCACCATCTTTGAGTGGGACTAGCTGAATTTTTCTTGCAGAGAACTAGCACAGGCATTGGGCCCAATGGCCTCTGTCTATGTTGGAACAAATTCTGTGATTCTTTTCTTCCACTGCTCCGCTTGCCAATACTGCTCATTTAACTGCCCTGGTGTATTTTCCAAAGTAATCACTTATGGCTATGATGTGCCAAAACTGAACCCTTTGATGATGTGGCAAGCCTTTCAATTGTTTAGCTGTGTGCTTTGCTTAGGTATTGCAATGTATGAAATGTAATGAATTGTAAGGTTGTATGAAAGCTTAGCACAGGTGAATAATAAATGTTAAGCAAGGTGATACACCATGCTTGTTGGTTTGTAAATCTATCTAGTGATGTTCCTGATTAATCTTTGGTAAATAAAGTCTCTAAAGTGTGCTATCCCAGGTTTCTTAGATATCGTGGACAACGTTCATGCTGGTCATTACCTCCTTCCATCTGGAGCACTCTGGTGCTCTGCAAAGGTGACCAATGATGTGCCAAATAGAGCAAACTCCTCCATATAAATTAAATTTATTTTTTCTTCTTTTACCGGATGTGGGAGTTGCTGACTAGATCAGCATTTATTCTCTATCCCTATTTGCCTTTGAGAAGGTGGTGATGGGTTGCCTTCTTGAACTACTGCAGTCCATATGGTGTTAGGACACCGGCATTTCTCGATCCTGACAGATCTGTTAGGATGTGGAAATGCCGGCGTTGGACTGGGGTAAGCACAGTAAGAAGTTTCACAATGCCAGGTTAAAGCCCAACAGGTTTATTAAGCTAGTGCTGCCAAGTAAACCTGTTGTACTTTAACCTGGACACAACCTTGGTTGTGAGACTTCTTACTGTGTTAGAACACCCACAGTGCTGATAGGAAGAGCATTCCAGGATTTTGATGCAGCGATAGTGAAGGAACGGTGATATAATTCCAAGTCAGGATGGTATGTGGCTTGGAGGGAAACTTACAGGTGGTGGTGTACCCATACATCTGCTGCTCTTTTCCTTCTAGATGGTAGAGGTGTCTGTCTCCAATGAGAGAGGTCAGATGCAGGATCAATCTGCCATCAGTCCTTGATCTCTTACAGCCCTCACCCCACCAGTTTTTCACGTTCACATGTAAAATATTTTAAAATGTCTGAAAAACTATTGTGTTGCATTTTCTCACTTTTAAAAATATCTTCTTGCGTACATGCAGGCAACTTACTTTAATGCGAGCAGTTCTATAGAAGCCAATTTATTACATGTCCGCAGCAAGGCTTAAGTTATGCAGAAAGCATACTTAAGCAATCGCCATGAGTTGACTTTGCATTATCCAGTGTGGTTGACTCAGAGGTGTGTTGATTTGACCTCGCTCAGTGCTCTCAGTGGCTGTTTTTGCTGGGGATCACTCAATCCGCCCTGATAACATGCTGATAAACAACAGTTAGGTTTCAGCTAATCTGTATCACGATGGTAAAAGTTCCAATAGAAAACAAATATCTTTGGTTAAAGACAAAGGATGCTGGAATCTGAAACAAAAACAGAAAATGCTGGAAAATCTCAGCAAGTCTGACAGCATCTGTGGAGAGAGAATAGAGCCAACGTTTCAAGTCTGGATGACCCCTCAGAAGGGTCATCCTGACTCGAAACATTGGCTTTATTCTCTCTTCACAGATGCTGAATACCTTTGGCTGTTTGGTTACCCTAATGGCAGAAGGTTTCAGAGTTTAAATATTTCAGAGCAGAAATAAAACTATTGGGCAAAGAAATTCAAAAGAAAAGGAGTTCAAAAGAGTTCAAAACTCCAGGAACAACAGAAAACATGGCAGGCACACGCAGAGAAATGTTTCTAGCAATTTCCTGACTGGAATTTGTGACACATACTGCAGATAAATGAAGTGTCACACAGTGTACTAAATGAACTTGCAGAAATTTCCATTTACTGTAGCTTACAACTGTGATTTGATTTCATCCTATCAGCTGTAACATTAACATTGTTCTTCTCCATAGAATCAGGTGCATTAAAGACAAATAAAAGTCCCAATCTTCTTGGGTGATCCTTACATAATAATATTCCTTACGGCTGTGTCTCTGTTTGGTGCCCCAATAAAATGTGATTATCCTAGTGATTGCCCTATTGTTATGACTAATTAATTGCTAAGTTGCTCCTTTTCCTGCCATGCCCCATGTGCCAGATATGGTACACTCTGCCTAATAGTAAGGCACCAAAAAGGATTGTGAAAAATATTGTGACTTTGCGATCTCGCAGTGGTAGGTCATAAATTGAAGTCCAAGGTTTTTGTTACCTCAGTCACAATGTCAGTGATAGGAACTGAACTGGACATGGTCCCTTTGTCCTGCAGGGCTTCCCTGCATGAAGCAGCCATGAGTTCCAAGGTGCTATGCAGTTGAAAAATCATCCACAAATTGCTTTGGATGTTCACTTATGTACACTTATTGATATCCCTTGTAGGCTGTTACATTGGATACAAGAAATATCTTTTGGTCTTCTGAAGGCCACCCAAGTAAAGTATCAATAATTTGTCCATGCAGTTAAAGAATTCCTCAGCCTGAAGTCTAAGGAGCTGTTGCCATTTTCCCAATGGCACCTCCACTTGTCACCTCCTTCACCTCATGCTCCTTGCTCTCATTCATTATCTAAGTGCTTGGGATGCTTGGATTTGTGATGGTGCTCGTGGCAAGTGGATTACATGATGTTGCCTGCTGTAAAATATTCTGTTTCTGCCTGTCACCATTTTGGGAAATACCTGCAGGAAGAGAAAAGGAAGATGTGCTTGAACCTGAGGTGAGATATCAATATATTATGCACTATGCTTTTGTTGTCCAACAAATGTCTCTGTACTAGTAAATGAGGGACTGAGCATTGGAGCAATGAGGGGAAGAAAGAGGGTACTTCACTTCTACTTTAAAAAAAAATTCTTTCATGGGATGTGGACATCACTAGCTAGGCCAGCATTTATTGCCCAAAGCTGAGCGCATTTAAGAGTCACATGTTGGCCAGACCAGGTAAGGACGACAGATTTCCTTCCCTAAAGGACATTAATGAACCAGATGGATTTTTCCAACAATCAACAATGGTTTCATGGTCATCAGTAGACTTTTAAATCCAGATTTTCATTGAATTCAAATTCCACCATCTGCCATGGTGGGATTTGAACCCGGTTCCGCTGAGCATTACCCTGGGTCTTCTGGAATAGTTGGCCAGTGCCAATACCACTACACACCCACCTCCCTCTACTACTCCTTCCATAGACTCAGGGCAAAATATGCCACTGGCTGACTCCTTACATTGACTAAATTGCTTACATTGTCATAGTCGTCTACCCTGTGCATGTTCACTTATGGTCGGTTTTGAGTAGTTATTTCCTTGATGTGCATACAAGACAGCTCAGATGTTAAAAAAGTAGCAGAACAGCACAGACAGACATTCAACGTTGTCCTTACGAAAATGCTATCCAATACAAAACACATGGACTGAATTTTCATCTTCATGATAGGTAGTGGGAGTTGGGAAAATTATTGACTCTGTCCACCTGCCTTGGGAGAAAGTGCCCACAATGTCAGCATCTTAATTGCTTGGAGCAAGTACAGGCTGGAGTTGAGCAGCTGATCCAGGAAAAGATTTGCGGAGGTGGGCTGTTTAAAAGCCCTACCTCGATGGAGCGGGACTTTTTCCCAGTTAAAGTAAAACACAATGGTCTTCCACCCTTCAAACACTCCCCATGCCCCATCCATGCCACCTCATACTCCCCACCTATACCCTATGGCCCGTCATGCCTCAAGCAATGTTTCCTCTGGGGCTCAGTTACTTCAACAAGCATAATGGATGTCTGGACTTTCAGGCAAGCATACAGGGGCTTGGCTGAGAGCCCAGACATCCATTACACTTGTTGAAACAGCTGAGCCCCAGAGAAAAAATCCATGATTATCAGTTCAGGTGCTCCCATTGTTTACTTGCACAAGGTTAAGTAGCTTCAATGGAATGTGGTTTTTATTATTGATATTTTCAAAGGCCTGGATGATGAATATTTTTATTGCCTTCGAAGTGAAGTTACTTTTTAACAGGGTAGAAAGTTATGAATTAATTGCTTTTTAAAACATTTTTATTCCACATCCCATATCACTATGGTGTTTCTTGGCTCTGTACACTGTACTTGGCATGGAAGTGCCATAGCTTGGCATACGACACATGAAGGACCATGGGGGTGGGTGGAAGAGCAGAACTTGGCATATGTGGGCATGAAGAGGACATTTTGAACGTCCCTTTTAAAATGCATTATCTAAGTTCATGGTTTCACTGAGGTTCTGTGATCCACAATGCTTTTTAAAATCCTGGCCGGACACAATGAAAATTGCAGATGATGAGGACATGCCAATCTCTGCAATGAAGTCAGCCAGGTCAGGACTGCCAGATTTGGGCTTTTGACAGGAACCACCCTGCATCCTTTAAAGACACTCCTGTAAGTGAGAATAGGACTGGGAATTCCAAAATTGGTACCCTCCCATCATTTTTGAAGGGGTCCCAAGTCATCCTGACTCAGTGGATATCGAGGCTCATATTAGTTCCACTGGGAGTGTAGGTTCAAAGCAGATCTGTCAACATTTTAACATATGCAACATATCAAAATATTTTTTAATGTCATTCAAAATTGTTATCTGCAGGCTTTCCTACAATTGACTAGAAAAAGGTAAAATTGGTTTGGATACTTTGCATTGTATTTCGTTGAAGGCTGTATCTTTCAATTTTGAATCCTTCAGCGCAAATTAATGTTAATAACCCTGACTTCCTAGCCAATTAGTTTTCACTAAGCATTTTCAGAAACAGAGATATGCATTACAATTAGGAGGAGGAGGCATTAGCTCCAAGAACTGGTCAAAGGCTAGGAATCCTGCGGCAAATAACTCACTTTCCGACTCCCCAAAACCTGTCCATCTTCTACAAGGCACAAGTCACGAATGTGATGGAATACTCTACATTTTGTTGGATGAGTGCTGCTCTAACAACACTAAAGAAGCTCAACACCACCCAGGACAAAGCAACATGTTTGATTGGCACCCCGTCCACAAATATTCAACTGCTCCATCACCAATGCACAGTAGCAGCAGTGTGTACCAGCTACAAGATGCACTGCAAGAACTTATTAAGGCTTCTTAGGCATCGCCTTCCAAGCCACAACTGCTACCATCTAGAAAGACAAAAACAACAAATACCTGTGAACAACACCACCTGTATGTTTCTCTCCAAGTCACTCACCGCCCTGATTTAGAAATATATCAACATTCCTTTACTGTCGCTGAGTCAAAATCCAGGAACCTACTCCTCAGGGACTGCAGCGATTCAAGAAGGCAGCTTGCCACCACCTTCTCAAGGACAACTAGAGATTGGCAATAAATGCTGGCCTAGCCAGCGATGCCCACACCCCATAAATGAATTTTAAAAATCATGGAGTCAAACCTGTATCAGAATGAATGTTCCTGAGCTTCAGATGGATGCATTTCAAAAGCTATCAGCACTCAAATTTTGGAGCAATCTTTTACTCCAAAAGAAGCGCCACTGGATTTTGCGGAAAGTCTGTATTTGAGCAAGTATTTAAATCACCCATGTGCACGATCGTTATGTAAATCTAGATATCCAGTTGACTAGAAAGTTTAGGTACCGGAATACATAGCACCCACTAATCTGCCTTTGAACTGACATAAATATTCTTGTTAAAGAGCAAAAGTGACATGGATAGAAAGAACAAGAAAGACCATTAGCCATCTATGTTTGTATTCTTTCCCAGCCAAAATACTGATTATATATGAAAGCAAATATGGTCATGTATTTACCTAAAGATATTTCAAATGTGAGAAATTGACACAAACCAGTAAACTATTTCGACATGCATTCTTGTGAAAGTGACAAACACATCTAAATCTGATTGCTTTAGTTTCAAAAATGTTGGTTTTGTTTTTCAATGCATCAGCATTTTGACATGATTTCAAAAAAATATCCACAATTGAAAAATGATTTCCTGCTCCATCTACTGTAGGAGTGGACAGGTAGACGTACCGATCCTTCAACTAATACATCAGAAAACTAATTTCTGAAGGGGTGTGTGACCATGTCAGTAAACCCCAAGAAGTGGGGAGGTGGAAGGAGCTGATAAAAAACAGAGTATGGTCAGGAAGTGACCATAAAAGAAAAGGTGGGAGTGTAGGGTCTGGGGTCCTATCCTAGAAATACACATGGGAACACAAATGGAGACCTGAGATTACATGGATCAATAGCAGAGACTTGGTTATGGCAAGGAGCACGATTCTCTGGGGCAGACCCTTACTATGAGACAGTAACCAGTTGAGCTTTACACAATAGAATTGAAAGGAACAGTCTGAGCTCTGTCTGCCTGTAGTGAAACTCTAATCACCTTCGCAGTGAAGGTTGAAAGTTAAATGTAAATAACTAAGATTAAAAACAAGCACTTGTGGGGAATACATTTATCCTCTTTATTCCAGGTGACTTGTGCCAGATGGATCAAAATTTAGAACACGCTCAGGAGATTGCGTGGCTGAGGGTGGTGAAGTGGGAGTCGTGGAAAGTGGTAAGCATGTAAGTGTCTGATATTGATGCTTCAGCCATTGTGGTTTGTGGGCAGGATTGATCGATCAGCTGGTCTTTTCATGTCTACCAATTTCATATGTCCACACATGATACATTAAATGTTACAATATCTAATATGTCAACCAATACTGTTAAGTGCTAAGGCTGAATATGCCGAACTAACGCCAACTCTCCATTTTATAGAGTAGGGTGGAGATTATTTCTTGGAGGCAATTTTCCACCAGTGCTCTGGTGCAGAGGGATCTGGGTGTCCTTCTTCATGAGTCACAGAAAACTAACATGCAGGTACAGCAGATAATAAAGAAAGTGAATAGAATGTTGGCATTTATAGCTAAAGGAATAGAATATAAAGGTAAGGAAGTATTGTTGTGACTATACAAGGCATTGGTGAGTCTGCATCTGGAGTATTGTGCACAGTTTTGGTCCCATTATTTGAGGAAAGATGTAGTGGCATTGGATGCAGTTCAGAGGAGGTTCACTAGATTGATTCCAGAGATGAGGGGTTTGTCGTATGAAGAAAGATTGAACAGTTTAGGCCTATACTCTCTAGAATTTAGAAGAACGAGGGGAGATCAAATTGAGGTATTCAAGATGATAAAAGGTATGGATAAAGTAGACATGGAGCAGATGCTTTCCCTTGTGGACATTCTAGGACGAGAAGTCATAGTCTTAGGATAAGGGGTAGCAAATTTAAAACTGAATTGGGGAGAAACTACTTCTCCCAAAGGGTTGTGAATCTGTGGAATTCGCTATCCCAAAGTGCGGTGGATGCCGGGACAGCGAATAAATTTAAGGAGGAGTTAGACAGATTTTTAATTGGTAATGGATTGAAGGGTTTTGGGGAGAAGGCAGGAAAATGGAGATGAGGAGCATATCAGCCATGATCGAATGGCACAGCGGACTTGATGGGCCGAATGGCCTAATTCTGCCCCTATGTCTTATGAACTTGTTAATGCCTGAGGTACGCTTATTCTGTGATCAGTGATCACTGAATGGGGCTGGAACTCAATGACAAGAGATACAATCCCCTTTGAAGTTTCCCTGGCAGGGGGATGTTGATTACTTGCACTTAAGGGGTGCACAAAAAAAGAACATGCCATGTCCAACTCTCCTCCAGTGGATCAAGGGATTAACCAATGGCATGCTGCAGCCCTGCTGGTAAACTTCTCTGTTTTTCAGGTATTTGGCTGGATGTCCTTCTGTGTGCTGTGTGCTCAGACAAGCATAATTCAGTAGAGCCAACTATGGGCCATCAGCATAATTACACCCTACCACAATTTTTAACCTCATACTATTTTCTCCTCTGTTACCATCAAGCCAGGTGACCAAAGCTGGATCAAGAAGGAGTGTAGAAATGCATGCTGGATAAAGCAGTAGACCACTCGAAAATGAAGGGCCAACCTGGTGAAGCTGTAACACAAGACTACATTCATGTTAGGAAATGAAAACATCCTATTGACAGAACTAAATAGTCTCTAATCAACAGATCTGGACCAATACCTGGATAAAGCTGCCAAATTAGGAAACTAATGGTGGAGTAGGATAATCAACAATAGTGGTGCCCAGACAAAAAGATGAATTTGTAACTCTACAGTTAAAAATGGTGATCCTTCTTCACTTCCTCCTCCTGAAGTCCCCAAATACCAGTTTCCAGCCAATTTGATTCACTCTATGTGACCTCAAGAAGCAGTGAGAGCAGCAAAGGCTACGAGCTTGACAATACCTTGGCTCTTGTGCTGAAGACATGCTCTGGAATTAGCCATACCTCCAACAAAGCTATTCCAGTAAAGCTACAACACTGGATTCTACAACATAGAAAATTGTCCAACGATTTACCCAAGCTATCTTGACCAGGTCAATGCTCCTTTTGACTCCTTGAGGAAGATTATTTCTTTGTTAATTTCCTGAGCCTTCGGAGATCCAGACTGTTTGCATGGGTCTGAATTGCCCAAGTGAACCTCGCACATTACACTGTAGAGGCCGGTTCATCTCCACTCATGCAGCACACTAGTAACCACGTAAACTTCACGTTCCAAATGGACAACAGGTGCGGAAACTACGAGTTTAGGGCATCCAAAGCTTCTGACTCTACCCCCTTTTACATTCCTTGTTAAGGGTGAAAAGACAAGAGGGGAACTCCTAAAGATGGTAAAAGTCCAATGCACCCAAATCTCTGCTGTCTTCCTGCTGGTAACTCTCACTGGTTGTTCAGTAGGAGGCTAGTTGAAATTTAACCTTACTTTCCCTAGCGTTTAAACTCAGAATCATCCTGTTAAGATTCCAATGTTGTACTTTCTCTCTCCAAAGCTGTAGATTAAACTGGTTCGCAAATATGGACACAGTGCAAGTAATTATTGCTTACAGCACTTCAATGCTTTCATGGTGTTCTTCAGACCTTTGTTTGCTGCGTTATGTTTTGTTTGAACTTGTTTGAAGTTATTAATCTGTTTCCAACAATCATTTACATTCATAGTTTTTTTTAACATTATGTCCTGTGTTCATTGTTAACAATTACTTTCCTTTGGCTAAAAGCACATTTGAACTAAATTAATTATTTTACTAAACTAAAAATTTCTAATTGAGTAAATTGTGTTTGCTCTTCAGGTTCCTTTTTTGCATTCTTTACCAGTACCAATATATAATTTAAGAGTCATTATTGTACAGAACTTAGGCAATAAACCTCCATTAGCACACTTTGAGATGTGTATTTACTTCTGATGATGTGTATTAATTTACTGCTGGCATGTACCAAAATAAATAGGCTTTGTGACTGGAGTTACCAAAGGTATTTACTATGACATGACTTTCTAAATTGCCCAAACACCCATAAATTGAGATATTATCCTCTGATTAGCTTCCAATTGCCATATCCTTGAGTAAAGATATATACTGTGTGGGCTCAATATACAATTCAATTTTCTGGAAATTATGGTCAGGTAATAACAAAATAGAATAAATGATTTTTATGATTTAAAATACTGTTGGTTATTGACATTTTCATCTCTAATTTGTTGGCTACATATCCTAAAGATTCATAACACCCCATTGTTTGGCTGATCAGCCATGGATTGCAGGCGATCAGATGACTTAAATGGGTTATATCAAGGCCAAGACATAGCACTGAAGATCTATAATCTAGCAACTGAATGAGGAAAACCAATCAATTCATGTTCTTTGCTGCCTGGCAGCCTATCTGAAGTAAATAACAATTGGTAAGTCTTTCATCTTGTATGTATCTAAATCCTTTAAACCTTTTCAGCTTAGCACCAGCAGTGGTTACTCTGTAGTGTTTTAAGTAGTATACTTAAGGAGTGTCAGTTTAACTCAGTTGGTCGTACTCTCACCTCTATGGGTTCAAGTCCACTCCAGGATTTGAGCACATAATCCAGGTTGACACTTCAGTGCAGGATAGAGGGCGTGCTTCTATTGTTGGAGGCATTGGTCTGTAACTTCCAAGCTCTGGGGAACGCGGGGGTCGGGGGTGCCTCAACCCGCCGACCCCTGTCTGGACTTCACCCCACACACAATTAAGCCCCCAGTCCCCCCGGCCACTCATGGGATTATGCCCAACCCTCCCCCCACTGGACACCCAATATCCACTGACCAGCCGATCCCTACCGACCACCCAACCCCCATCCCGACCGCCATCCCAACTGATGAACTGCCCGCACCCTTCCCCAATCCCACCTACATACCTTAGAAACCTAACTAACCTCTCCCTGGCTTCTCAAAGTGACTGGAACTTTAAACTTACCTGTTTTACAGCAGCTCGTGCTGTAAAAAAGAAACAGGACACCTCTAAATCTCCAATCTTTGACTCAAGGCCTTGGGACCCCGCTGCACTAGACAGTTCCCACCTGGTCTGACTCAGAACATCGGGTGTGACGGAGCAGTTGGATTTTAAGGTAAGAAACCAGGAGCAGAATGACAATCAGTCTCTAATTGTCACTTCCTGGAAGTTCAGGTCCATGACTTCCAAGTGAGATGTTTGATGGAGCCTATATCTTACTAATTCAGGTGGATTTAAAAGATGCAGTTGAGCTATTTGTGAATCATTAGAGTTATTCTGGTATCGTGCCCCTTCAGGGGGCAAGCTCTTGGAGGGTCATGTGACCCGTGTGGCCACTTGGGCTGGAGTGCGTGAATCCTGGAGCTGAGTGCACATTTTCCTTACCAGTTAGGAGTCTGGAGTCATGGAGCACGGCAGCCTTTATATTATCACTCTCTGTATGTAGTTACTTACCTTAATAATCTGTCCATTCATTATTCTACTTGGTGATCACCTGTCTGTGCAAAATACTACAATTATTGCAGTGTATTGACCTAAATTTGCCCCTCAACTACCATCATCAAAATAAAGCAGATTAATGTTTAGAAACTTGCCTTGCACAAAGAGCAGCAGTGACTTTTTAAGTAACAATGGCTGCTCTTCAAAAAATAATTAGTTGGTTATAAAATGCTTTAAATGCTGTTTAAATACAAGAGGAGACAATTGTACACGCTCCCAAAAATGGGCCCAGGGATTGTGATGTGCAGTTAACCCTTAACCATTCATTCCAATGCAACTTTGTACTGCTTACTCATTTACAGGTTTGTAGCAAGCAGCCTGCACCAAGTAGACTGTTGAGTGGCTCCACACCTGGAAGGAGGTGCAATATCATGAGACGTTAGCACCAATTCAAGCTACCTGTATTAAATGCTAGAATGCACATTTTAAAGAGTGGCACATTTTGACAGAACCAGGGGGAACTTATTGCAAGAATGAGCTAGAGCTGGGAAGGCCACAGGAGTGGCACCACATGGCAGAGATCAGGCTCCAACTTCATCTGCTGCAGCATTTGGAGCCATGCTGCATCAAGTGGATAAGAGGAGAGTGGTCCTTTGCCCACAGGGGATCAGGAGTCCTGCAGACAGGCATTACAGTGGAAGCAGATAACTCTTGTGGTCATTTCCAGCAATGAAGCCCAAGGACCTGCATGCAGTGCTCTGAGAAGTTCAATGACCGCACATGGTCAGTACATGTGAATTTAATTGCGGCATTCTTGCAAATTAACCTCTCATTATGCACAATAAGCAATTTATCACCTGGCATCAGTCACCCATCAACAACATGCCGGAGCAAGCAGAGAGGGAGCGATTCGTGTGAGGAGAGCTGAGGGCAAGAGAGTTTGATTTTTTACCTTACTTTTTCTCTGAGTTTTTTTTCCAGTGCAGCAGGAAACAGGACACCGGAAGCAGGCTGCAGAGAGGCCTGGGAAGGTTTTTTGCCCAATAAATTTGAACGGGGAAGAAACCCGAGACACTACACGTGAAGTGTCTCCCACCCTCCCCCCTCCTCTAACCTGAAAAAAAAGACTCGGAGTGAGAGTAGGTGAGCTTTTTTTTTCTCAAACCTAAAGGGGGTGAGTGAATATCAGGCAAGCTCTTTCTTTCTTTTTCTTGTTTTATCCACAAGTTATCTAGAGGGGACGGCAGGGAAGTCAGTGAAATGTTCCTCCTGCAGAATGTTTGAGGTGAGGTCAGTGTCCCTGCTGATTTCACCTGTGGGAAGTGCACCCATCTCCAGCTCCTCAAAAACCGCGTTAGGGAATTGGAGCTAGAGCTGGATGAACTTCGGATCATTCGGGAGGCAGAGGTGGCCACAGATAGAAGCTTCAGGGATGTAGTTACTCTGAAGAATGAAGATAGATGGGTGACGGTGAGAGGGGCTGGGAGGAAGCAGTCAGGATGTGGAGATGCCGGAGTTGGACTGGGGTAAACACAGTAAGAAGTCTCACAACACCAGGTTAAAGTCCAACAGGTTTATTTGGTAGCAAAAGCCACTAGCCTTTGGCGCGCTTGCTGCCCTTTCGTCAGGTGAATGAGAGTTCTATTCACAAACAGGGCATATAAAGGCACAAACTCAATTTACAAAATAATGGTTGGAATGCGAGTCTTTACAGGTAATCAAGTCTTAAAGGCACAGACAATGTGAGTAGAGAGAGCGTTAAGCACAGGTTAAAGAGATGTGTATTGTCTCCAGACAGGACAGTTAGTGAGATTTTGCAAGTCCAGGTAAGTCGTAGGGGTTACAGATGGTGTGACATGAACCCAAGATCTCGGTTTAGACCGTCCTCATGTGTGCGGAACTTAGCCATCAGTCTCTGCTCAGCAGACTCTGCTGTCGTGTGTCGTGAAGGCCGCCTTGGAGAACGTTTACCCGAAGATCAGAGGCCGAATGCCCGTGACCACTGAAGTGTTCCCCAACAGGAAGAGAACACTCTTGCCTGGTGAT
The DNA here is from genome assembly GCF_964213995.1 of Mustelus asterias. Classification (NCBI taxonomy): domain Eukaryota; kingdom Metazoa; phylum Chordata; class Chondrichthyes; order Carcharhiniformes; family Triakidae; genus Mustelus; species Mustelus asterias. The sequence goes on along the minus strand of NC_135811.1, from coordinate 38,016,551 downwards.
TCTCGAGCGGTGTTCATTCATCCGCTGTCATCGCGTCTGCATGGTTTCCCCAATGTACCATGCCTCGGGACATCCTTTCCTGCAGCGTATCAGGTAGACAATGTTGGCCGAGTTGCAAGAGTATGTACCGTGTACCTGGTGGATGGTGTTCTCACGTGAGATGATGGCATCTGTGTTGATGATCCGGCACATCTTGCAGAAGTTGCTGTGGCAGAATTGTGTGGTGTCGTGGTCACTGTTCTCCTGAAGGCTGGGTAGTTTGCTGCGGACAATGGTCTGTTTAAGGTTGTGCGGTTGTTTGAAGGCAAGAAGTGGGGATGTGTGGATGGCCTTGGCGAGATGTTCGTCTTCATCAATGACATGTTGAAGGCTCCGGAGAAGATGTCGTAGCTTCTCCGCTCAGGGGAAGTACTGGACGACGAAGGGTACTCTGTCCACCGTGTCCCGTGTTTGTCTTCTGAGGAGGTTGGTGCGGTTTTTCGCTGCGGCGCGTCGGAACTGTTGATCTATGAGTTGAGTGCCATATCCTGGTCTTATGAGGGCATCTTTCAGCATCGGGAGTTGTCTGTTGCAATCCTCCTCATCTGAGCAGATCCTGTGTATACGGAGGGCTTGTCCATAGGGGATGGCTTCGTTAATGTGTTTAGGGTGGAAGCTGGAGAAGTGGAGCATCGTGAGGTTATCCGTGGGCTTGCGGTACAGTGAAGTGCTGAGGTGACCGTCCTTAATGGAGATGCATGTGTCCAAGAATGCAACCGATTCCAGAGAGTAGTCCATGGTGAGTCTGATGGTGGGATGGAACTTGTTGATGTCATCATAGAGTTGTTTCAGTGATTGTTCACTGTGAGTCCAAAGGAAGAAAATGTCATCGATGTATCTAGTGTATAGCATCGGTTGAAGGTCCTATGCGGTGAAGAGGTCATGTCTGAACCTGTGCATGAAGATGTTGGCATATTGAGGTGCGCATTTGGTCCCCATGGCTGTTCCGTGTGTCTGGATGAAGAACTGGTTGTTGAAGGTGAAGACATTGTGGTCCAGGATGAAGCGGATGAGTTGTAAAATTGCATCTGGAAACTGGCAGTTGTCAGCGTTGAGTACTGAGGCAGGTGCAGCAATGCCGTCATCATGGGGGATGCTGGTGTAGAGTGCCGAGACATCCATTGTGACGAGGAGTGCTCCTGGTTCAACTGCTCCATGTGTGCTGAGTTTCTTTAGGAAGTCCATGGTCACCCATCAACTCAACACTCTGATCAAGACCTTTGATCCGGACATTCAGAGCACCCTCCATGCTCTCATCCCACATACTCCCCGTGTTTGAGATCTCTACTGCCTCCCGAAGATATGCAAGGCAAACACACCCGGCCGTCCCATTGTATCGGGCAATGGGACCCTGTGCGAGAACCTCTCCGGCTACGTCGAGGGCATCCTGAAACCCATTGTACAAAGAACCCCCAGCTTTTGTTGCGACACTACGGACTTCCTATAGAAACTCAGTACACATGGAGCAATTGAACCAGAAGCACTCCTCGTCACAATGGATGTCTCAGCACCCTACACCAGCATCCCCCACGACGATGGCATTGCTGCAACTGCCTCAGTACTCAACTCCGACAACTGCCGGTTTCCAGATGCAATTTTACAACTCATCTGCTTCATCCTGGACCACAATGTCTTCATCTTCAACAACTAGTTCTTCATCCAGACACACGGAACAGCCATGGGGACCAAAATCGCACCTCAATAAGCCAACATCTTCATGCACAGGTTCGAACAAGACCTCTTCACCGCATAGGACCTTCAACCGATGCTATACACTAGATACATCAATGACATTTTCTTCCTTTGGACTCATGGTGAACAATCACTGAAACAACTATATGATGACATCAACAAGTTCCATCCCACCATCAGACTCACCATGGACTACTCTCCAGAATTGGTTGCATTCTTGGACACGTGCATCTCCATTTAGGACGCACAACCTCAAACAGACCATTGTCCGCAGCAAACTACCCAGCCTTCAGGAGAACAATGACCACGACACCACACAACTCTGCCACAGCAACCTCTGCAAGACATGCCGGATCATCGACACGGATGCCATCATCTCACGTGAGAACACCATCCACCAGCTACACGGTACATACTCTTGCAACTTGGCCAACATTGTCTACCTGATACGCTGCAGGAATGGATGTCCCGAGGCATGGTACATTGGGGAGACCATGCAAACGCTACGACAACAGATGAATGAACACCGCTCGACAATCACCAGGCAAGAGTGTTCTCTTCCTGTTGGGGAACACTTCAGCAGTCACGGGCATTTGGCCTCTGATCTTCGGGGAAGCGTTCTCCAAGGCGGCCTTCATGACACACGACGGCGCAGAGTCGCTGAGCAGAGACTGATAGCCAAGTTCCGCACACGAGGACGGCCTCAACCGGGATCTTGGGTTCATGTCACACTATCTGTAACCCCCACGACTTGCCTGGACTTGCAAAATCTCACTAACTGTCCTGACTGGAGACAATACACATCTCTTTAACCTGTGCTTAACGCTCTCTCCACTCACATTGTCTGTACCTTTAAGACCTGATTACCTGTAAAGACTCGCATTCCAACCATTATTTTGTAAATTGAGTTTGTCTCTTTATATGCCCTGCTTGTGAATAGAACTCCCACTCACCTGACGAAAGGGCAGCAAGCGCACCAAAGGCTACTGGCTTTTGCTACCAAATAAACCTGTTGGACTTTAACCTGGTGTTGTGAGACTTCTTACTGAGGAAGCAGTCAGTACAAGGATCCCCTGTGGTCATCCCCCTTGGCAACAAGTATACCACTTTGGATACCGTTGAGGGGGACGACCTACCAGTGGTAAGCCACGGTGACTGGATCTCCAGCACTGGGTCCGTCCCTGTGGCTCAGAAGGGAAGGGGGGAAAGCAGGAGAGCAATAGTTATTGGGGACTCGATAGTTAGAGGGACAGATAGGAGGTTCTGTGGCAGCCAAAAGAGACTCACGGATGGTATGTTGCCTCCCGGGTGCCAGGGTCCGTGACATCTCGGATAGTGTTTTCAGGGTCCTTAAGGGGGAGGGGGAACAATCACAAGTCGTGGTACACATCGGTACCAACGACATAGGTAAGAGAAGGAATGGGGATTTAAAACAGGAATTTGGGAGCTAGGGTGGAAGCTGAGCACCAGGACAAACCATGTTGTCTTCTCTGGTTTGTTGCCGGTGCCACGTGATAGCGAGTTGAGGAACAGGGAGAGAGTGCAGATAAACACGTGGCTGCAGGGATGGCGTAGAAGGGAGGGTTTCAGTTACATGGATAATTGGAGCACATTCTGGGGAAGGTGGGATCTGTACAAGCAGGACGGTTTGCACCTGAACCAGAGGGGCACCAATATCCTGGGGAGGAAATTTGCTACGGCTCTTCGGAGGGGTTTAAACTAATTTGTCAGGGGGATGGGAAAACGAGCTGTAGTCCAGAACCCAGTGTTGAGTGTAGTGAGGTACTGAGGAGGGTATCAAGGTCGCAGGAGTGTACCGGCAGACAGGAAGGTGGGTTGAAGTGTGTCTACGTCAATGCAAGGAGAATCCGGAATAAGGTAGGTGAACTTGGAGCGTGGATTGGTACTTGGGACTACGATGTTGTGGCCATTACGGAGATGGTTAGAACAGGGACAGGGATGGTTGTTGGAAGTTCTGGGGTATAGATGTTTCAGTAAGAGTAGGGAAGGTGGTAAAAGAGGTGGAGGAGTAGCATTGTTAATTAAGGATAGTTTAACGGCTGCAGAAAGGCAGTTCGAGGGGGATCTGCCTACTGAGGTAATATGGGCTGAAGTTAGAAATAGGAAAGGAGCGGTCACATTGTTAGGAGTTTTCTATAGGCCCCCAAATAGTAATAGAGATGTGGAGGAAAAAATTGCAAAGCAGATTATGGATAGGTGTGGAGGTCACAGGGTAGTTGTCATGGGTGACTTTAACTTTCCAAATATTGATTGGAACCTTTATAGGTCGAATAGTTCGGATGGGGCAGTTTTTGTACAGTGTGTGCAGGAGGGTTTCCTGACACAATATGTGGATAGGCTGACAAGAGATGGGGCCACATTGGACTTGGTACTGGGTAATGAACCGGGCCAAGTGTTAGATTTGTTTGTGGGAGAGCACTTTGGAGATAGTGACCAGAATTCGGTGTCTTTCGTTATTGCAATGGAGAGGGATAGGGCCATACAGCAGGGCAAGGTTTATAATTGGGGGAGGGGTAATTATGACGCGATTAGGCAAGAATTAGGGAGCATAAGATGGGAACGGAAACTGTCAGGGAAAGGCACAAATGAAAAGTGGAGCTTGTTCAAGGAACAAATACTGCGTGTCCTTGATAGGTACGGCCCTGTCAGGCAGGGAGGAAATGGCCGAGTGAGGGAACCATGGTTCACAAAAGAGGTTGAATGTCTTGTCAAGAGGAAAAAGGAAGCGTATGTAAGGATGAGAAAACAAGGTTCAGTTGGTTCGCTTGAGGGTTACAAGGTAGCAAGGAATGAGCTAAAAAAAAGGGCTTAGGAGAGCTCGGAGGGGGCATGAGAAGTCCTTGACGGGTCGGATCAAGGAAAACCCAAAGGCTTTTTACTCCTATGTGAGAAATAAAAGAATGACCAGGGTGAGGTTAAGGCCGGTCAAGGACAGTAGTGGAAACTTGTGCATGGAGTCAGAAGAGATAGGAGAGGCGATGAATGAATACTTTTCTTCAGTGTTCACCAAGGAGAAGGGTCATGTTTATGAGGATGAGTGTATGGTACAGGCTGATAGGCTGGAGGAAGTAGATGTTCTGAGGGAAGATGTATTAGCAATTTTGAAAAACCTGAGGGTCGATAAGTCCCCTGGGCCAGATGGGATATATCCTAGGATTCTTTGGGAGGCAAGGGATGAGATTGCAGAGCCTTTGGCTTTGATCTTTGGGTCCTCACTGTCTACGGGGATAGTGCCAGAGGACTGGAGAGTGGCGAATGTTGTTCCTCTGTTCAAGAAAGGAAATAGGAATGACCTTGGTAATTATAGGCCGGTTAGTCTTACTTCGGTGGTCGGTAAGTTAATGGAAAAGGTCCTGAGGGATAGGATTTATGACCATTTGGAAAGATGCAGCTTAATCCGGGATAGTGAACATGGATTCGTGAAGGGCAAGTCTTGCCTCACAAATTTGATTGAATTCTTTGAGGAGGTAACTAAGTGTGTAGATGAAGGTAGAGCAGTTGATGTCGTATACATGGATTTAGTAAGGCGTTTGATAAGGTTCCCCATGGTCGGCTCATGAAGAAAGTAAGGAGGTGTGGGATAGAGGGAAATTTGGCCGATTGGATAAGTAACTGGCTATCTCATAGAAGTCATGATGTGGAGATGCCGGCGTTGGACTGGGGTAAGCACAGTAAGAAGTCTCACAACACCAGGTTAAAGTCCAACAGGTTTATTTGGTAGCAAATACCATAAGCTTTCGGAGCAATGCTCCTTCGTCAGATGGAGTGGCCATCTGACGAAGGAGCATTGCTCCGAAAGCTTATGGTATTTGCTACCAAATAAACCTGTTGGACTTTAACCTGGTGTTGTGAGACTTCTTACTATCTCATAGAAGACAGAGGGTGGTGGTGGATGGAAAATATTTAGACTGGAGACCAGTTACCAGCGGTGTACCACAGGGATCAGTGCTGGGTCCTCTGCTATTTGTGATTTTTATCAATGACTTGGAGGAGGGGGCTAAAGGGTGGGTCAGTAAATTTGCTGATGACACCAAGATTGGTGGAGTAGTGGATGAGGTGGAGGGCTGTTGTAGCCTGCAAAGAGACATTGATAGGATGCAGAGCTGGGCCGAAAAATGGCAGATGGAGTTTAACCCTGATAAGCGCGAGGTGATTCATTTTGGTGGGACAAATTTGAATGCGGATTACAGGGTCAACGGCAGGGTTCTGAGGAATGTAGAGGAACAGAGAGATCTTGGAGTTCGTATCCACAGATCTCTAAAGGTTGCCACTCAAGTGGATAGAGCTGTGAAGAAGGCCTATAGTGTGTCAGCATTTATTAACAGGGGGTTTGAGTTTAAGAGCCATGGGGTTATGCTGCAACTGTACAGGACCTTGGTGAGACCACATTTCGAATATTGTGTGCAGTTCTGGTCACCTCACTATAAGAAGGATGTGGAAGCATTGGAAAGAGTGCAAAGGAGATTTACCAGGATGCTGCCTGGTTTGGAGGGTAGGTCTTATGAGGAAAGGTTGAGGGAGCTAGGGCTTTTCTCTTTACAGCGGAGGAGGATGAGAGGCAACTTAATAGAGGTTTATAAGATGATGAGGGGGATAGATAGAGTGGACGTTCAGAGACTGTTTCCTCGGGTGGATGTAGCTGTTACTAGGGGGCATAACTATAAGGTTCATGGTGGGAGATATAGGAGGGATGTCCGAGGTAGGTTCTTTACTCAGAGTGGTTGGGGTGTGGAATGGACTGCCTGCAGTGATAGTGGAGTCGGACACTTTAGGAACTTTCAAGCGGTTATTGGGTAGGCACATGGAGCACACCAGAATGATAGGGAGTGGGATAGCTTGATCTTGGGTTTCGGACAAAGCTCGGCACAACATCGAGGGCCGAAGGGCCTGTACTGTGCTGTACTGTTCTACTCACAGCTTCACCTCATCCCCTATCCGGGAATAGGGCCTGGGTGGGATTGTTGTCGGTGCAGACTGGATGGGCTGAATGGCTTCCTTCTGCAATGTAGGGTTTCTATGATTCTATGATCCTCATACACATGTAGTGCTGCAAACTTCACACCTACATCTCACACCTTACACACACACAATGCTAGCATGACTGATCTGACAATCTGCCTACTCTAGGTGGTTGCTCACATTGCCCATGCTAATGACCTACCCAAAATGGCATCCAGAATTTTATGTGAGCACAGATGGAAGCCATTTTGAACCTAAAATACAACCATAATGTAGAAAATTTGACCACAATGCAATCAAACTTTGTGTCCAAACTCTTTCTCTCTTATGCAAACACTTATTTTCCACTATTGATAAATATGTTCTTCCTCAGTTAACTACATTTATTGCTAACATTCCTGAATAGGATCTAAATATTGCAGTTTTCTGGCATGTATAACAGGGAGTTTTCCAGCAAAAAAATGTTTTACATCTATTCTATCGGTCACACATTTGAGATCCTGATCAAAGTTTGTTTGATGTGATGATTAATTAGAGAAATGCTTAATGAAAAGTTTACTATGGAAAAAAAAATCATAAACTGTAACTCAGTTTAGCCATGCACAAGCAGCACTCTATCTATCTCAGCAAGTCTGCTCCAGATAATGGTGTGATACAGTTCTATTAAGGCTGTCTCAATACAACCAGATCCATGGATTTATTTCAAGCTGGATACTTTAGGAAGATCAAGAGCTGATAAATTTAATCTTGAAGAGGAATTCTCAACATCAATACTACTTTCATAAATCCATTATTGCAAATAGCTGTAACTGATATATTTGTTCTTTCTCTTGCTTATTCATGTTGACGGTTTGTTTAAAGAATGCTGACGATAAGTGCAATTACTGGGTACTGTTTCCTCAATTATGAGCAATTTTTACTTGATATTCTGGTATGTAATACCGTTGTTTTTGTGTCTCTGGATGTGCCAAGACCTCACAATGGAATGTACATTTTTAATTGGTTTATGCCACATGCCATCCTGCAAAACACCACAGATAAGGATGTGCTGCCCTCGATATGTGGCCTTTTAATTGGAAATGCATAAGCTAGGATAAAGACCCTCTGACAGTTCTCCGGCTCGTTGGCAATGTAGCCACCGATCTGGACACAGGATCTTGTGAGTCTTTGAACCGATCTTTCATCCTTTTGAGGGGCTTCAAAATGTGGTTCTATGGTGCTTTCGCTGCCTGCAAAAAATTGTAGGTCTGCATTGTCTCGGCAATGGTTGTAACTGACTCGTCTGTGAAAACAGAAGATGCAGATTGCAGTAATAAATTTTGAATCCCAGTGACTCCAAATTGCCTTAGGAAGTGATATTCATTAAAAGACACCATGGATTGTGTGTGCTCAGTTGCATTCATGTTGTCTCAATATCAGATAGCTGCCCTCATTGTTTGTGCCGGAGCACAAGTCCTGCAGCCATGATGGTCTCTCCAGACATGTGTGTGTCTCTGTGGCAGTAAGAGTTGTCTCATTCAGATGGTGACAACTGCAGCAAGTCCACTTGACGCAGGCTTTGCTCTGGTGTGCTGCCTTTCATTTCCAGAAGTAACTCCATCCAGCTTTGGCTGCTGACCTTTCCAAAGATTAGGGCGTGGTGGAACCTGAGGGTTGGAAGTCCAAGGTTCAATGCTGACATTGCTTTTGATGTTAGTTGCTGTAAAAGGCTTTTCAGATCGCTGGCAAAAAGATTGAGTGCGGCAGTGACCCTCAGGACACTGGCAGGGGATGTCCTCCCAGTCAATGCAGCGCAAATTGAATCCAATCCACCTCCTTCTGTGTCAGCATTCTGCTGTTCCATGTGGGGCTAAAGCTAGCCCTACCCCCAGTCTTCCTTCTGCCTGCCATTTATCCCCCCTTCAGCCCTATCAAACACCCTTCACTCTCATAGGGCAGCACGGTGGCACAGTGATGAGCACTGCTGCCTCACAGTGCCAGGAACCTGGGTTCGATTCCTGGCTTGGGTCACTTGGGTCTGCATGGGTTTCCTCCGGGTGCTCCGGTTTCCTCCCATGGTACGAAAGACATGCTGGTTAGGTGTACTGGCCACGATAAATTCTCCCTCAGTGTACCTGAATAGGTGCCGGAGTGTGGCAACTAGGGGATTTTCACAGTAACTTCATTGCAGTGTTAATGTAAGCCTACTTGTGACACTAATAAATAAACTTCTCTGTCATCTACCTCCCCACTCAACTGAACCCCACATGCCGTATGGACTGCAGTGGTTCAAGAAGGCAACTCCCCACCTCTTTTATTGCCAATCCCTAATTGCCTTTAATGTTAGTCTGGCCGGAAACATCCAAATCCTGTGAATGAGTAAAACAAAATCCCTCATGTCTCTGCCATCTGTCCCCCTCTAATTCTACCAAACCCCCTTCACCCTTGTGTCCCACCCATTTACCTGTCCTGCCAGCATAGCATAGCAGTCACTGTCAGCAGCCCAGGTCAACAGCCGAAGTGGCCTCAGTGAGCAACTCAGTCATACACCCCCCAATGTGGGCTAACACTGGCATCCCTGAGGAACCGGAGCAGGTAGGCTTTGAATGTCGCACTCACCTCAAAGTCACAAGTGAGATGAGGGTGGACAACTGCCCACCACTTATCTGGTCATGATTTAGATCGCTCTAATTTCCCGCTGGCTTGGCACGTAATCGGGAGAAGGAACGTGATTCTGGGGAGTTGCGGGTTTAATGAGTGTTCATGACATGATAATGATGCACACAGATGGCATCCTTGACATGGAGCACAGGGAAAACCCACGTACTATTATCCCGAAATGAAAGAGGCAAAGGGAAAATTCTGACTTGTTTACTGCCAGCGGGAATCCAACTTTTGGCCTCAATCTGAATTTTCTGCTCCCACCTACCATGAATCTGGTGAGACCAGAAAATCCCACTCCATGTGATTAGCCAGGGGGTGGGATGACGGACCCTATTCTTTTTTACTTGTACGCATATAATATTGAATTGTGTAGACTTCATAATTAGAATATATGTATACAATTTCAGCTAACTTCAAAATGCTCTTACTACATCCCAGATTTCATAGCAGCCTCAGAAGAGGATATTATCTTGTTGACACACTTCAGTAGGAATCTCTGCACAATAAATGACTTGTCAGTGGCTTTCAGGGTGGCCTTTTATAATCAGATGATTTTTCAGTTCATACCTTCTGGAATATTTCAAGTTGTGCTTCGTTTTTAGCAATCATAACATTAGCAGTGATAATCAGTAATGAATGGTAAAAGCTATGGCCTCGATTTTCGGTTCTTTCTTCAGTGGATCCAAAGTGGGAATATGGATGGGCTTCAGAGTATCACCTCCTCGCTACTCCCTTTGCCTGGGCAGCAGATGCAGAGCCCCAAAATGTGCCACCAATGTGTGTGCAAGTATGCAATTTTTGTTGAAATTATGAAGCGATGGATTCTGCTGTAATTCCTGCTTTCAGCCCAATTGTAACACAAGGGGCGGGATACTCCGGTCTCGTCCATTCCCACTCCAGCTGCCAGCGAGAATGGAGAATTGGGCGCTCAGCCAAAACTCCATTCACTGCAGCAGCACTGGAGAATCCCTGTCACGGACGAGGTTGGAGCTCTTTGGTGAAGATGTCAGAGCTGTTTTTTAGGCCCTGATGCCTTGCACTTAAAGGTTGGTGGTGGATAGAGAACGACAGCACCAGAAGCCAGCTACAGGCTTTGCCATGGTGCTCCAAAGGTTGCAAGACAGAAGATTGTGATTGCTGCTCCAGGTCTCCCTGTATCTTTCTGATTTCTGACCTGATTGTTGAAGAATCCTGCTTCAGACACCATGAGTAGGCTTCCAGTCCGGAGTATGTTAACAGCAAGTTTTCGTTAACAACTTATAACTATGTGTGTATTTTATATCAGAAGGTACAGTTAAGATCCAAGATGGTGCCGAAGCGAGACGGCATAGTGCAAGCTGTCCCCAGCATACCCTCTAATTCTATCTTTTACTCTCATCCTGTGCTTTTAAAACTCTACTCTAACTCTTATAAACTCTCTATGACTGTAACACTACATTCTGCATCCTCTCCTTTCCTTCTCAATGTACGGTATGCTTTGCCTGTATAATGCACAAGAAACAATATAATAATACATATGACAATAATAAATCAAATCAGTTATGGAGCTGACCTCATTCTAAATCTTAATCCAACCGCATCCATGTCCAGACTGACGCTGGCTCTGGGTCAGGTATCTTCTTATATCACTATGTGGATGGTGGTGTACTCAGTCCCACATTAATCCTTCATGTACCAGACCTTTCTACCACAATTTTGACAGAGCTACTCATCAGCCTGCCTTAATTATGTTAATAACTCCTGTAAGAAAGCTGGCTTCGATATCCTAACAAGTGCATGCCATGGAACCAGACAAATCCTCAATTCCCTCCTTTAAGTCTGTACCAAGGAATTGCCTGAGGTTTCATCTCCCTGAATAGTTCTAGGGATGAAATGATGCCTGATTTGACGCATTGAATGGCCATAAATTTAACCCACTTCAGTTCAAAATTAATTGAATTTACAAATTTTCAGTTAGCCTACACAAATGCCTCAAAGTGACTCTCTGAACTTTTTCGTGCACTAAGTACAATGTAATGGTTAGAAATCACAATGTAAAGTTAAAGTTGGGTACTCAAACACTTCACAGTCAAATCAGTTATCCATTAGATGGGCAGCAAATTAATAATGGACAACATTAACTTAACAAAACTAGTATCAAAGATTACACAGGTAATTTAGTGTGTCACAGTGAACCGGCACTAACAGATGCCAAGCATTAACTATAGCAGTGACCAGAGTCTAGGATGATAAATTGGTGAGAATTATACTTTAAGAATAATTTCTTACTTAGCTGACAAGTTAACAGCTTTGAACAGCCAATCCATCAAATAGCTCAAGATTGCGTGTGTGATGAACAATGTTCAGACATCATCTGCTGGCGATTATAACTGCCCGCCCAGCCGGTTTCCACTAGGCTGACAGGGTTTAAATCATTCCAATGAAAAAATTAGAAAACAAAGTGGCATCTTCCATTCTTCACCAACCGTCTCAGCAACAGCACTTAGTCTTACCACAGTGATGTACCTTATATGCACCATGCCATAACATTCATCTCTGACACTGCAACCATTGTAAGCTGGGACAAAAACAGAAAATGCTGGAAAATCTCAGCAGGTCCAACAGCATCTGTGGAGAGAGAATAGAGCCAACGTTTCGAGTCTGGATGATCCCTTGTCAGAGCATTGTAAGCTGGCACTTCCAGCAACTCTGGTCCTGTCAGAATTCCAAGGGTCGACATATTTATTTTAAGACTTGTGTCCCTCCATGATATTATCAACACAGCTGGAGTTCGACTAGATTAGAAGAAAAATAAATTTGAGTATGATTTTTGCCAAATATTTCAGGCATAAAACCGTATAGAAATGCCCAAGGTGGAATCTTAAGTTGGAACTGTGGGTGTGCAGTCTCTCTACACCTCTATCCCCTGACGAGGACAATCTGAGGGATTTCCACTTATTTCTTGAACAGACTAGGCCCAAACAGTCCCCATCCGCCACCTTTCTTGCATGCCAACAAAAATTGTGGGTGCCGGGGATGGGGGCGGAATCTGGGAACAGGTCCCACTCGCCATGTTTAAAAGTGCGCTGAGTCTTGATTACTCAGTGAAGGCCCGGCCCTATAAATCTACCCTATTGAATGTTTAGAAGATTTTAAACACCTGGATAACTCACTTTGATATTCAAGGGAATTTCAGCCAAGTTGATGCAAGTGTCCTCACAATTTAACCCTGGTATCACTCTGATGAATCTGTGCATCACTTCCTTCAAGGTTATACTAGCCTTCCACAGATAAAAACAGAAAGTACTGGAAATGCTCAGCAGGTCTGGCTGCATCTGTGAAGAGTGAAGTAAAGTGTTTTTCTCTCCTTTCAATCTGCTGTCATCAGCCCTCTCCTCAAAGAGCCAACACTGAGCCATTCTCTCAATTATCTCCCCATCTCCAATTTCCCTTTTCTCTTCAAAGTTATTGAACATGTTGTTAGCGCCCAAATCTGTTTCCATCTTTGCCAGAATTTCATGTTTGAATCTCTCCAATCACGTATCTGCCCATGCCACAGTTCCAAAATGGTTCTCATCATGATCACAAAAGACATTCTACATGACTCTGACAAAGGTAAACATTCCCTCCTCGTTCTTCTTGGCTGGTTTGCAGCCTTTGAAATGGTTGACCACAACATCCTTCACCAATGCTCCTCTGCTGTCATCTAGCTGGGTGGGACTGCTCTAACATGGTTTCATTCTTAACTATCTAATCAAGGCAGAGAATCACTTGCAATGGCTTCTCTACCCGTTCCCGCACCGTTACCTCTGTTGTTCCCTAAGGATCGAGGCCTCTCCTATTTCTCATCTACAGATTGCTCTTGACTGCATCATCGCTGTGAGTTTTCACATGTATGTTTTTGACACCCTGCTCTCCCTCACAACCACCTCTCTCAACTCCTCCACTCTTGCCAAATAATCAGACTACTCATCTGATATCCAATACTGGATAAGCATAAAATTCACTCCAATTAAATCTCGAGAAATTTGAAGCTTTTGTTTTCAGTCCTTGTTCCAAACTGTGTGCACTCATCATCAACTCCACCCCCTCTCCGAGATTAAGCTAGACTGTTCACAACCTTGATGTCACATTTGATTCTGAAATGATCTTCTGACTTCATAATTACATCATCACTGAGACTAATTATTTCCACCTCTGGAACTTTGTGCACCCTCGCCCTGTCCCAGCTCATCTGTTGCTGAAAGCCTCTTCCATGTCTTTGTTACCTTTAGATGCAACTATTCGGACATACCCCTAGCTGGTCTCCCACATTCTACTTTCTACATCTGTAACATTGAAGTCATCCAAAGCACTGCTGCCTATATCCTAACTTCCAGCAAGTCCTGTCCCCATTTTACACCTGCACTCACTGACCTACAATGGCTCCTGATCAAGCAATGTCTTGATTTTATAAATCTCATCCTTATTTTCAAATCCATCCACGGCCCCTTCCCTCCCTATCTCTGTAATCTCCTCCAGCCCCATCATCCTCTGATATCTGCGCCCCTTTAATTCTGGCCTCTTGTGCATTCCTATCATAATTCCCCCACTACTGATGACTGTGCTCTCAGTTGCCTGGGCCCTAAGCTCTGCAATTCCAGCTCTACACCTCTTTCCTCCCTATCTCACTTTCCTCCCTTAAGACACTTCTTTGACCAAGCTTTTAGTCATCTGAATTAATATCTCCTTACGTGGCTCTGTGCTCCTCTGAAGCACCATGGGATGTTTCAGCATTTTAAAGGTGCTACATAAATATAGTTTATTGTTAACATTTCAGGTCATTGACCCTTCTTCATAACATGATGCACGATTAAATCACTCGGGAGGCTGGATCGTACCCGGGAAATAAAGGCTTTTATTAGTAACAAGAATGGAGCATACTATATAACAATACAGTCCCAGACTAAAGGGTCACCAGGCAGTGCAGTGACCTTTATACTCCTACAGGTAGGCGGAGCCAACCGGAGTGTACCACAGAACAATACCAACAGGTAGAACACCCCAACCCTAACCCCAACAGTGACAACAGTAACATATGTACAAGTACCCATAGTGGTAACCATCTATGGTTCACCACAGAACATAAGAACATAAGAAATAGGAGCAGGAGTAGGCCATCTAGCCTCTCGAGCCTGCCCCGCCATTCAATAAGATCATGGCTGATCTGAAGTGGATCAGTTCCACTTACCCGCCTGATCCCTATAACCCCTAATTCCCTTACCGATCAGGAATCCATCTATCCGTGATTTAAACATATTCAACGAGGTAGCCTCCACCACTTCAGTGGGCAGAGAATTCCAGAGATTCACCACCCTCTGAGAGAAGAAGTTCCTCCTCAACTCTGTCCTAAACTGACCCCCCTTTATTTTGAGGCTGTGCCCTCTAGTTCTAGTTTCCTTTCTAAGTGGAAAGAATCTCTCCATCTCTACCCTATCCAGCCCCTTCATTATCTTATAGGTCTCTATAAGCTCCCCCATCAGCCTTCTAAATTCCAACGAATACAAACCCAATCTGCTCAGACTCTCCTCATAATCAACACCCCTCATCTCTGATATCAACCTGGCGAACCTTCTCTGCACTCCCTCCAAGGCCAATATATCCTTCCGCAAATAAGGGGACCAATACTGCACACAGTATTCCAGCTGCGGCCTCACCAATGCCCTGTACAGATGCAGCAAGACATCTCTGCTTTTATATTCTATCCCCCTTGCGATGTAGGCCAACATCCCATTTGCCTTCTTGATCACCTGTTGCACCTGCAGACTGGGTTTTTGCGTCTCATGCACAAGGACCCCCAGGTCCCTCTGCACAGCAGCATGTTGTAATTTCTTTCCATTTAGATAATAATCCAATTTGCTATTATTTCTTCCAAAGTGAATAACCTCCCATTCGTTAACATTACACTCCATCTGCCAGATCCTCGCCCACTCACTCAGCCTGTCCAAATCTCTCTGCAGACCTTCTACGCCCTCCACATGATTCACTTTTCCATTTATCTTTGTGTCGTCTGCAAACTTTGTTACCCTACACTCAGTCCCCTCCTCCAGATCGTCTATATAAATGGTAAATAGTTGAGGCCCCAGTACCGATCCCTGCGGCACACCACTAGTTAGTTACCATCCGCCAGCCAGAAAAGCACCCATTTATTCTGACTCTCTGCTTCCTGTCGGATAGCTTTCAGAACTTACCATCCTGAGGTTTGATGGATAAAATAGAATGCGGCACTCCAGGTGGGGTCTGGCCAACACTGTACACAACAAGAGTCCAAGTTTATCTTCTTTGTAATTAAGTTCCCTTGAATAAAGGTCAACATTTAACTAGCTTGTTTGATGGATACTGTTTGTACCTGTTCAATCGCTTTAAATGATGTGTATACATGGACTCCAACAGATCTTTGCTCCTTTGCACTTCATAGTTTTGCATCATTTAGACTATACTCCTTAAGTCCAAAGTAGATGACCACTTGCCCACATTAAGTTCCATCTACCATACTTTATATCACTCACCTGATTAATGTCCCTTTGGAGCTTCCTACTCCCATCTGCACTGCTACTCTGGTATCTAAATTAGTGCAATTCAATGTAGAATTTGCAAATGAATAAGAAGTTGTTAAATGGCAAGGAACAGCATGCCATGGTTAAAAGAGTTCATATGGAGGGGAGGAGTGCTGAGGGGAATGCCCCAGGAATTAGATTTGGGACCGCTGCAGTTTCCACTTTACAATAATGATTTAGATTCAGCAGCTTAATGCAAACCAGTTGTATTCACAGATGGATGCCAAACCAGGAGGGGCAGCTGAATTGGAGGAGGAACACAGCAACTACAAAAGATGTAAATAGGCTGAGTACTGGCAGCTGAAATTTAATACAGAAAATTATAAAGTGTTACACAAATGAAGAACAAATGCTTGAATCTCTAGAATTGATATTTAAATAGCTACCGATTCAGGGTTTAATACACTTGCTGATTGGCCTAGAAATTGGATTACACTAGGAAACAGGCACACAGGTAGCTGGTATGCACTGAACACACATTTGTGTTGCTCCAGGCAGCATGAATATTATGAGTCAGACGTGAAGTCCATGCTACCCACAATAATCATTGGACATCTCTGTTTGTTGGGTTGGGAGACGGTGGAGGGCAAAAATCAATCATCATTGATGCCATATAAGGGACCTCTTAAAGAGATTAAAGCAAATTACTGCAGATACTGGAATCTGAAACAAAAGTAGAAAATGCTGGAAAATCTCAGCAGGTCTGACGGTAGAGAGAGAATAGAGCCAACGTTTTACATCTGGATAACCACTCGTCAAAGCAGATGCATTCTGGCTGTGGAGAGCAGGGAAACACATCAGAACACATGGGTGGCTGCAAGAACTGCAGCTTGGATCTCCAGTTGCGTCAATGCTCTTTGGAGGTCCTGGTCCAGAATGTGAATAGGAGGAGGGAAGTATCCTTCCCCCCGATGACAGAAAGCCTTCCATGCAATACTTCCATCACCTGTAGGAAAAGGACATGGCTATAATGCTGGAAAACATCCAATGATCTTACCAGAGTCATCAAGATAACAATACTGCTCTCATACTCTAAAGGGCAGCCCCCAAAGGGGACCTTTAATTAACCTTATTTAAATTTGAAGCATCAATCAACAACAGCAATCAAATTGCATGATATGCTGCCTTTAAAGTAATAAAAGATTCCAAGCTGCCTTATCAAACAAAAATTTGACACAAAGTCCCAGAGGGAGATAGTAGGAATGGTGACCAAAAGTATGGTTAAGGAGCCTCTTAAACAATAACAATGACAAAGCAGCCCACTTGATTGGCACCAATATCTGCAAACATTCAGTCCCTCCACCACCGACACTCAGTGTGTACTATCTACAAGATGCACTGCAGGAACTCACCAAAGATCCTTAGACAGTACCTTCCAAACCCATGACCACTTCCAACCAGAAGGACAAAGGCAGCAGGTAAATGGGAACACCACCACCTGCAAGTTCCCCGCCAAGCCATTCACCATCCTGACTTGGAAATATATCGCCGTTCCTTCGCAGTCACTGGGTCAAAATCCTGGAATTCCCTCCCTAACAGCATTGTGGGTCAACTCACAGAACATGGACTGCAGCGACTCAAGAAGGCGTCTCACCACCACCTTCTCAAGGGCAACTTAGGGATGGGTAATAAATGTTGGCCAGCCAGCGACGCCCATGTCCCACAAATGAATTAAAAAATTTAGATCACATTAACAAAACTTCCCAAGTGCTTCAAAGATAGAGATTTTAAGGAGTGTCTTCAAGGAAAAAAACAAGGAAGAGAGGCAGAGAGTTTTAGGGAGGAAATTCCAGAGCTTAGGATCTCGGCAACTGAAGGCACAGCCATTGATGGTAGAGGAATTAAAATCTATGATGCGCAAGTGGTCAGACTTAAAGGGGTGCAGATATCTCAGAGGGTTGTGGGGCTGGCGGGGATTACAGAGGTAGGGAGAGACAAGGCCAAGGAAGGATTTAAAATCAAGGATGAGAATTTTGAAATCGAGACATTGTTTGACTGGAAACCAATATAGGTCAGTGAGCACAAGGGCAATAGAGGAACAGACTTTGATGCAAAATGGGACATAGGCAACAGAGGTTTGGATGACCGCAAGTTTCCAGAGGGTAGAACGTGTGAAACTGGAATGGACTTGATTGGAATAGTCATGTCTAGATGTTACAAAGGCACACATGAGAGCTTCAGCAACAGATAAGCTGAGGCAAGGGAGAAGTCAGGCAATGTTATAAAGGTGGAGATGTTAGCATTCTCTCGAGTAACAGCAATCTAAAGACACTCAGTCGACTCCTTACACAAACAGCGCCGGACATCATTCATCCAATGCAAGATCTTTAATTACTTGTGCACAAGGAGAATTCTCTACAGTCAACACGGAATGGCCAGAGCAGTTCTGAAGTTACAGAGAAACAGCTCAGCAGTTACTGCTAATTACAGCAAATCAGGAAAAAAAGATTTTTCACATCTTTCATTGACATACATATTTGCCATTTAAATCCTGGCCTTTGCCCTCTCTCATTCGATAAAAAATTGACTTCTGCTAATCCTTCATTTGCACAACATATCCCCATATCTTGCCTTTGGTATTTGTTATGGAAAGAAATCTGGTCTTGTTCACCCTCTGGTGAAGGTTGAAAAAGGAAGATGTTTTGGGGCCTACGAAAAAAATAGCAGAGACTGACTCCTTTTGAAGGTCAGTAAGCTGATAAACATTTTCCACTACTGTACAGAGAAAGCATGATTTTTTAATTTGAACACTTTAACTTTCACACAATTTAACTTCCAAGCTATGAAACTTCAATCTGAACGTTTTAATTTCCACACTTCCCTCCTTTTTGTCCTCTAAGAACAACATTATGGGTCCTCCATGATTCCTACGTCTATGCACATCAGCTTTCTAAATTCTTCCTCAGTCGGTTTGTAGACTGGGAGGACTGAAAGACGATGGGGTGTTGGGCTGTGGACAAAAGAACGAGGATGATAGATAGAACAGATACAGCAAGAGACAAGCTGAATAACTACGTACAGGATAATGAGCAAGGCCTGGCCTATAATAAGGTATTTGAGAAGGACCTTGAAAGAAAGTCCCCAAACCAAAAGTTAGGGAGCCAGCCCCACCAGTCAAAGTATTTTGCACTCAGTTGGCCTGAGCAACTGAGTGCAAATGACACACCTGCTCCTGAGTGGTATGTATGTCTGTCTTGATCTTACGATCCTCATTAACGTAAAAATAGCATGTCTCATTGACTGCCACGGAAACTCTCCCCTGCGCTATTAGCAGAAGATCAAGGGCCATGCGGTTCTGTAGCACCACTTTAGAAAGGGACTGAATCTCTGTCTGCAGGCCCTGAATGGCATCCACGATGCTGTTTTCAATTATTTGCATGGTAGCAGAAATATTAATAATGGGCTTTTCTAATTCTGAGACCCCAAGACCTGGGAGGAGGGCTCGGGCAAAGTGGCGGAAGCCGGTGTTACAGATGGCTAGTGGGATTGGAACTGACCATTCCTGACGCCTCATGAATCCTAGGTGGTTGTAGATGGATAAGTGCTTGACCCCAAAGGCCTCAGGGATCATGTGACCTATGGTGCAGGTGCCGGCCCAATCGACAGGTGGGTCTTGTAGGCTCCATCCCCACAAAGCCATTGTGAACAAGGGTCGGGTACCAGAATGTGGAGTTTTGGCAAAAGGTGAACCAATACTGGGTGTGGGGAGATTTCTCCTGGGCATACCAACGGATATGACAAGTCTGACTGAGACGTAGAGCCCTTAGGGCTACTTGGTCTGCACACCTGTACCGATCTTGATGGTTACAGGGCCCTACTCCCTTGGGATAGATGCCGTCAGAGGGCCAGACGGTAACGAGACCATTGAGGGTGAGGTTGTATGACCTCTGGCAATCACACTCACCCTTGGTATAATGGAGTTTGGCCTCAGATGTGGGGGCCTGAGCGATGCATAAGGGGTTGTTAGTCGTGCAATCCCAGAAGGATGTCATGGGACCAGACAAATTGTGGAAGCAAAACTGGGCTTCCCAGTAGTCATAATCAGCAAGGTAAGTACAGGAGCTCAATGGAAGATCATCCACCCGGATGGCCCCATGGGTATAATTCCTCCTAACACACAGCCATGCTGGTGCCTTAATGGCCACAAGGGTAGGCTGTTGCCTGCAGATAGGCGCCCGTTGGATGAGGATCACCGTGGCTTCCGCAGACTGCAAGGTTTGAAGGGGGAGCAAAAAAATGCATTTCTGATGAGGCGGGGGTGGCAGGGAGGTGAGTACAGATCCAACATTGGGTCTGGTTGTCCTGTGAAGCGACAGCTTGCATTCTTCAAATTGCGGAATTGCTAATCTATGCCTCTGCAAAGGATAGTACAACCAATGACAACCAAAAATCCACATTTCAAACAGTATCAAGTTCTTGTTTAAATTTCTTCTTCTGAGGATGCCCGCTTGATGTGAGTCGCGTGTATCCACAAAGGTTCCCCTTCCACTTCCATGGCTGTGTGAGTTGTCAGCCCGATGTGGTAAGGTCCCTCCCACCAAGGTTCCAGGCAATGCTTTCTTCGGAAGGTCTTAACGAAGACTAAGTCTCTTGGTTGATAGGTATGGCAGCCCTCAGTGGTGATTTGCTTCTGAGCTTCGACGACCTGGGAATGCAAACTTTTAAGAGAGTTGGTTAGAGCTATGCAATAATCCATTATTCCTTTGTCCATGGAGTGGATATTCATTTGTTTAATAGTGAGGGTTGAGGAGATAGGTAAGCGCATGGGGCATCAAATTATAATCTCATAAGGTGCCAAAGAGGTGGTACGATTGGGATGGGAGCGCATGATAATGAGGGCCAAGGGTAGGGCTTCAGGACATTGTCACTAGATAGTGTCTCGGGAATCCCGAATCGAGGAACATATTTACAAAAGGGCCCCATGGTTGTGGGCCTGCTGCTGCAGCCACTGATGGCCTATTTCCAGGGTTATTGCTCTGTCAGAGTAGGCATCGAGCAGCAACCTTTCCTGCCAAGGTGGAAAATCCTGGTGCAATTTTTGCTGTTGAAGATATACTTCTGCTCTCGTGGCACTCACCGGTCACAGGAGAAGTGTCTCTTTATACCTCTTTTGATACCAATATATCAATTAATGTCCCATGGGAAAGGGGCACTATTAACTTATTGGAATAAAAACTGAAATTTGAAAGAAAATTTATCAAATTAAAATGTAATTTCCAGGGTTGATGATGCGCTATAGTCCCCACACCTCCACCCGTTTGCTGATATTAAAATGACTGGCCTGTATTTGCTTGGGCTATCCTTATAACCTATTTTGAACAAAGGCATAGCTTTTGTATATCTCCAGTTATCTGGCAACTCCCGAGTCTAGAAAAGACTGGAAGATTATGGGCAGCACCCTACAATTTCCATTCTCACTTCCTTCAATATCCTTGGATGCATCTCATCCGGTCTTGGTGCATTGTCAAACTTTGGTATTGACAGTCTACTTAACACTTCCTCCATGTCAATTTTGAACCTTTCTAGAAACAGAGTTCCCTTGGTCTGTCACCATATCCTGGGTAGCATTTACCTCCTAGGTAAAGATAGGTGCAAAGTATTCATTTAATACTTCAACCATACCTCCAGCCTCCGTGTGTAAATTCCCTTTAAGGTCCCTAATCAGCCTTACTCCTCCCTTTACCAGCCTTTCACTATTTATATGCCTATTGAAGACTTTGGGATTCCCCTTTATAGTTGCTGCCAGTATTTTCTTATAATCCCTCTTTGCTTCTCTAATATGATTTTTCAACTCCCCTCTGAACCTTCTGAATTCCTCTTGGCTCTCAACTGTATTCTCTAACCTGCCACTTTTTCTTCTTTATCTTAAATTCTATCTCCTTTTACATCCAGGGAGCTCTGGATTTGTTTGCCTTACCTTTCCCTTTTAAGCGAATAAACCTTTGCTGTGTCCACACCATTTCTGTTTTGAAGTTAGTATATTGTTCAGCTACAGTTTTTCCCGCCAACCTTCCATTCCAATCTAACCAGCGCAGCTCCGTTCTTGCCCCATTGAAGCCAGCTGACCCCAGTTAATTATTTTTACTATGGATTGCCTAGTATCATTTTCTATCATCATCCTAAAGATTGCAATACAATGATCACTGTCTCCTAAATGTTCCCCCACTAACACTTGATCTGCTTGGCTACCTCATTTCCAACAGTACATTCTTTCTTGTTGGGCTGGACACATATTGCTGTAGAAAATTTTCCTGAAAGCAATCTAGATCCTCTGATCTGCATGGCCCCCTCTGCACTGGGTGGACAAAAATCAGAAGTGTAGGGCTGAAATGCAACCAGAAATTGAGGAGCAGCACCTTCAATTAATAGAAGGGGGCTGCATTTTCACACACTCAACATTAATACAGTAGGAAGTCTCACAACACTAGGTTAAAGTCCAACAGGTTTACATGGAATCATGAGCTTTCGGAGCACTGCTCCTTCATCACGTGATGCACATCATGGCTAACATAAATATAGAACACGGTCACCTCCAGGCTGCAGAAATTGAAGCGAGATGCGTCTCTTTATTTGCGTGCAAGTTACTGTCAATGAGTGTCCCAATGGTCACCAAGTAATGTGCAAACTCCTAAAATAAAAGAGAGATTGCTATGAAATACACTGAGGAGAACCTTGAGCTGTTTTGTTTTGAGAACAGGTGATAGAGATGTCACCTCATGTTAAACTGTATAGAAAAGGTAAATTCAGAACACAATTTCAAATTAAACCCTGATAATAGAACAAGGGGCAGATGCAAACTAATGAATGATTGAAGTCAGGAAGTTCTTTTTCACACAGAATGATCAACACATGGGATGAACTTCCGAGAGAGGTAGTGGAGCAAAAGCTCTGGAATTATTTAAGAAACAATTAGATACTGTGATGGAGACTCTAGGGTCTTTATAGATGGATGAACTGAGATGAGTTGAATAGCCCACTTCATCTGTAGCTAGTGATCTTGTATAAAATCTGTAGATTGCATAATTGACTCCCTCATGAATTTAATTTGTGTAATCAGCTTGTAACCATTTAAATAGACCAGGATCAAATATTCGCATGAATGCAATTTTACTGTTTTTGTTTTTAAAGTCTATGGTGAGCACAGATGAAATATATTAATGAATTAAAAGGATGACAACATTGTAAACACAATACTGTAATTTTGGACAGTGAATTTGTGTGTGATGGTACTGAATGTGATCTTTTTGCTATCAGATAAGTAAGATGAATATCATTTTACCACATTTGCATTGCACTTTCTAAAGTATTCAGGAGAACTGGTCTTTAAATTTACAGACACATTCAGGAATTAGTCTTTAAAGAGGAGATATTTTTAAAAATTTAAAAAGACAAGCCCAGGACATTCAGAACCAGGTCCCACTTTAAACTGAATGCATATCATTCTTGGCTTACAAACGACCAACTGGATGCATCTAACATCTGTGGTACCAAATCCAAGCGACCATTATTAGTATCATTTGATTGTGATGCACATGATTGATAACATTTAAGTAAAATTAATAAATACACTGTATGCATATTTTGCTGATCTTCTCTCCATCCACCTTCAGCAGTAGCACATCTGCTCAACTGGAAATGGAAGCTTTAGAATAGAGAAAACTGCGAGCGATTTTACAGTGTTGAAATTTTTTTCTGATGTTCTAACAACGCCCAGAGACAGCAATTCTCCAAGCATTGGATAAGGTGTCTGTTGTGTAATATTAGAAATGGGTTTGTAAACCTGCAGTGAAAATAACAATTAAGCTCATTAAGTTGGAGCAGGATGGCGGATGCAATTAAAGCTGGCACATTGCAGTTTCCAATCACTTAACAGCCTGAACACATGTCGCCTATAAGTCTAGTTCAGGGATGGCAGTAATGGGAAGAATGCTTCACCAAACAGAGCAATAGGGCAGTAACATGGCTTTTGTATCCGAGTGCGGCTGCAGTCATTCCTTCAGAATGAAAAAAAAATGACACAAATAGAATATGAGAGCAAATACGTACAGACCTCTCAAGAAACAAAAAATAATTCCATCTGATTGAGAGCTGGGTTTACAAGATCAGAATGTCATAATCCCCTCCCACTCAGGTAACTATAGAGAAGGTGACTACTTTCCTGCTTGTGCTATTCCTCCACTCTTTTTCTTCTTACATTTTCTCTTTTTTCCATGTCTCTTTTTTTAACCAATCTCTTTTTTGTCTCTGCTTCCTGTTGTTGCCCTTTTTTGCTATCTCCTTCTTTCTGTTGATCCTTTTTTCTTTCTGACTATTTTAAGCTTCTTTGCCATCAACACTTTTACCTTTCTGTTTCAGTACATCTTTCTATTGGTTCTTCATCCTTTATTTCTTTAACCGCTATCTCTATCTTTTTCCCTCCTGTTTTTTTCCATCCATTAGTTGCTTTCATTGCTGTTTTTCTATGTCTTTTTCCTATCTCTCTCTTGTTTTGTTTCTCTCTCTGTTTAATGTTCTATCTATCACTTCGCCTTTGTATCTGCCTCTAAGGACAGAATTTTCCAGTCTCGCCCGCCACAGGAATCATAACCAGACACGGACCATGCAAAGGTCCATTGACCTCGGGCAGGATTTTCTGGCCTTGGGGCGAGCATGGCCAGAAAATCCCGCCCTACCTGTTTGTTTATCTTGCTGTTCCTTCCTGTTCTAGCCTTTCCCCAACTATTTATTTATCTTTCTATCTCCATTTTTTCGTCTGTCCATTTATGTGTCTTTTTCTGTCTGTCCAAGCTGGGTTTCATTTACGTAACAATGGATTTTGAGGTCAGAAATAGATGCAGCTCCACCTTTATTCACAGATTAAAATTATGTATTACAAGTTGTCACTCTCCTGTCCTTATGAAATAGCATCAGTTTCCTGGGGCATCAGACCTGGAGGGATCAGGGTACCCCAAAAATGCATATGGGGACCCCAACAGAAGTTCCCTAGTAAGGATTGCCTGGGAAGTTCAAACTACCATTGGACAATTACCCTGCACTGGAACACGCTTCCTGGGGAGGTGGTAGGAGCAGATACGATAGCGGCATTTAAGGGGCAACTAGACGAATAGATGAATAGGATGGGAATGGAAAGATACGGACTCCATAAGTGCCTACGGCTTTAGTTTAGGCAGGCTTCATGATCGGTGCAGGCTTGGAGGGTCAAAGGGCCTGTTCCTGTACTGTACCTTTCTTTGTTCATTCGATACTTCCCCCCAGAAGGATAGAACATGGAAATGAAGGGTGCAAGTGAAACTTTTCTGTACTGATCTTGTATACATTAAAATGCAACTCCATTATTACTTGTGCCAATATTACTGATTATAATGGGACTTCCCATGCTCTTAACTGAGAGGATTCCTGGACAGCTGCCCTGTACTTTTCTCACCGGCCTGAGTCAGAAGGTTAGGTTACAAAGCTGTGGCTGCCTTTTAGAGTAGGTAAATAGGAAATAGGAAATCTCACTGTGATTGCCACTCCTTGAATGTTATGGCCCAGTAAGTTACTCAACTTATCATGAGCAATGCCATGGGAACGCTGCTGATAATATTCATAAAGTCCTGTAACTTCCAGCCTCCATGGCATCGTAACTGGGGCAGAGTTCCCCCAAAGATTTGCTGGGAAACTGCCACTGGAGATCCCCAGGTAGGGTTCGCATGGCAATTGCCTGGAAATTTCAAACTTCCAATGAAAATTATCCTGCACTGGGAATAATCTGAAAGTGTGATCTAAATCACAAATGTCAGATGGTTCTAACTGTCTTACACTAATAGTCACCTAGGAAAAGTTAGAAGAATTAAAACCACTTCCAGCTCCCGGGTAACTATCATACTTACCCTCTTACCACCCAAACCCTTCACTGAATACCCCTGCACTGACTCCCTGGACCACTCAACCCCCACATAGCCACTGACCACATGATTCCTTGGACAAGCTGACCCCACCCCACTAACCACACAATCTGCATTCCCCCAACACCCCCCCCAACCAACTGACCCCCTCGACCACCTGATACCAAACCACGAGACCAATTGACTCCCCCAAACTGACCAACCACACCCCCCCCCCCCCCCCCCCCCCGCCCACTGGCCACCCAATTCACACCACACGCTGATGACCCAATCCCACCCGCAACCAACCAACTGACTCACCCACCTCCTCCGACCACCTGGCCCTGCCCTCAACCATCTGACCCCTCCCAACTGACCTTCTGCCACTGGCCACCCAACACCCCTTCTCCACTGACCACCCAATCTCCCAATTCTATCCACTTAACGTACAAAGCTACCTTCTCCTTGGCTTTGGAAAGTCGCTGGGCCTTTAAAATCTCACAGCAGCTAGTGCTGTTAAAAAGGGAGACGTGGTTTTCTTATCCTGACTCCCAGCCCTTGACAGAAGGCCGCAGGAGTGTGCTACACTGCACAATTCTCACCAGGTCTGAATCTGACGGTTCAGTGGGAAAGGAAGTCCAGGTTAGGAGTAGAATGGCAATCTCATTGCCACTTCACAGAGGTTTAGACCCTAAGAGTAAATTTAGCATGCACTTCCTGCCTGTCCCATCATACTTCTGTCATACTTAATCAGTCATAAGCAGAGGTGGGATTGTGCTGAGTTCTTGACATTGAGTCTTCCTGAAATCTCATGGCTCAAGTCAACTTGGTCCAAAGAAACTTTCTGATCATCACTGACAGCCTTCTT
The DNA here is from genome assembly GCF_964213995.1 of Mustelus asterias. NCBI lineage: Eukaryota > Metazoa > Chordata > Chondrichthyes > Carcharhiniformes > Triakidae > Mustelus > Mustelus asterias. The sequence continues at coordinate 37,989,888 of NC_135811.1, read as the reverse complement.
CCTCAACTTATGAGTCAAAACCCTTCTATGTTGAACATCACTTGAAGGAAATTCTAGTGAAAGCATTAGCACAGAATGTACTCTGGGCGGGTAACTTCAACGTTCACCCACCAGAGTGTTCTGGAAGTACCACGGCTGGTTATTGATGACATTTAATGCAGAAAAACACAATGTAAGACATTTTCAATAGAAGAACGAGGAAGGGAAATATCGTCTACAGGGTACAATTCTAAAGGAGGTGCTAGAACAGGGTGACCTGGGGGTATATATGCACAAATCATTGAATGTAGCAAGAAAGGTGAAAAAGGCGGATGAGATCTTGGGGTTTCTAAATAAAGAATAGCATTCAAAAGCAAAGAACTTTTGTTGAACCTTTATAAAACATTGGCTTGGCTTCAGCTGCAGTATTGTGTCCAATTCTTTGTCCAATGCACTTTAGGAAGGATGTAAATGCTTTAGAGTAGGTGCAGAGTTATAAGTATGATCCCAGGGATGAGAGACCTTTTCCCACAGATGCACCCACGGATGCACCTTGCCACACCTTGAAAACTTTCAAGAAGTTCATTTTCACACAGTAATAGTGTTACAGTAAAATGTCATTGCGTTTTATTTTGCATCGGGTATTTTATATGAAGGCCTCAAGATATTGGCCCTTCAACAAGGTAAGATGCAAATTATCATGTGGACAAGGCATTGCAGTTGCTCACAAAATGCGATGGGCCTCTGTGTAATGATGAGGAAGAGCAGTGTGAGGGTTTCATTACAAAAATATGTGACATTAATGGAGACAGGCTAAGACTGGTGTTCTGATCATGGACCAGATCCCCGAGCTCTCAGTAAGACCAGTTAAGGACCAGTAATCTTTTGTTTAAAGTAGACAAAGTTTGAGATTCAACCCACTTACAAAGAGAATAGAGCCACAGGGTTCCACAGGTTTTGAACAAACAAAAATAAACTTTACAATACATCTTGCCCTCTCCAGCAGACTCCACAAAATCCAGCCCCAAACATCAAAAATCCATTTTGTTGCACGTACACAATGATCTTAAAATTGGGAAGAATTCCGGCCCTCAGGTCTGGGAGTATGGGCGACTGTAATTGAAGCTTGATATGTTATCATGATTGTTACTTTCTTGTTTGTAATTGGTAAAAGTTATTGCTAGTTTTCTTTCTATACATGTTAACTGTATACTTAAATAAACTTTATACGATAAAAGCTCCTTAGTGGGTCATTTGAATCATACCTGAAGTGAAATATCCCATGCTCACCCTAGCCAAATTCAAAGTGCAAAACGTATGATCCAGGAGGGCTTCATAAAACACCTTCGAGTTTCTGACCTGAATTATAATAATATAAGTAAACAAAGATAACTATTTAAGCATCTGCATTTGGTTATACCCATATAGTGACATTTCTGCTTCAGCTATAGGCCTCAATCTTTTAACTGTCCATCAGCAAGAGATCTCAACTGCCACCAGTGGAGAATCAGAAAATCTTGGTCAATCTATGCACACTTTTCTGACAGTTACTTACAACACCTGAGGCTCCACACCACATGTGTGGGCTTGGAAGATCACTCTCATAAAATGGCATTGCACAATGCTATCTAAAAGAATGCATTCAAAGAAGGGTATATTGCATGTTAAAGTCAGTCAGTAGTAAGGAAGTGAAATGAAAAATTAATTCACCTATAGATAGCCAAGTTTAAAGATGCACGTGGTTTTTGAGAAGCCGAGCTTTGCCCAACATTGGAAGAACATAGATCTCACTAAATTTGCAATTTCTAAAGTACAGGGTTGGGTTTAATTTTGTTCTTGCAGTTACCTGAGGGATATTACAAGAAATAAAAATGAGCATAATACAGAACAATAGACTGATTACATCATGGCCCACTACTCCACTATGATCTGCATGCCTTGAAGATGATCGGAGCGGGCTGTTTAGCAAGACAAGCCATTTTTTAAAGTCTCTAAGTTGTTCTGAAGCTGAAGAGAAGTGAAAGTCCATGAGTCGCTTGCAGCCTTTGGGTTAACACAGGTAGCATTACAAGCAATGGTAATGGTAAAGAAATGCTTCACTTTGCTAAACTCATCAGCGAAGGAAGAGTGCTTGATTAAGCATAAGCCATCTTTTATATTCCTTTTGCTCATCAGAGCTGAACTCATCCTTGGCCTCTGTTGTCAACGATCTTTTTAACCTATGGCAGTTGGACTCACCTCTGTCTTCATTTGTTTCCACCTCCCGGTGTTTATTTGAGAGTTTTGCATTATTCTTGTCCTCTGTTGCCCATTTCTCCTTGGACAGACTCAAGGGAACCTTTGAAGAACCTCTGTAACTAGAATATTCATCCTTGTCAGCGTTGCATGTAAAATTACCCTCGTGAGAGTTCAGGTGCATTGAATAATGGACAAGAGCTCTTGACGGTAGTCGTGCTGATAAAGAAAATCCTTTTTGGTGTGGCCTGATGGGTTGAACAAGAAACACTCCACAGGACTGTGATCTGGGTCAGAGAATTTGACTTGTTAGAGTCAGCTTCTAAATAGGGTTTATCCACCATATAAAAGTCTCCCTAAATGAATTCAGTACAAAACAAAAAAATGGGTTAATAAATGTCCAATAAAATCATAATTATTATTTATAATAGAAACAAACAAAATAGCTTGAATACAATTAAAGTTATACATTTATTAAAAATGTGTGCTTTATAAATCGAATAATACACTGCAAGAATAATTATTCTATTTGGTGGCCAACTGGGAAGTAGCTAATAAATTCTAAATGAACTTATAAATGTTGATGGGATTTGGAGTGTGGAATGCTTGGTAAAACTTTAATATAATTTGTACCATTTCTTTAAAATGAAAGGGAGGTTGCTGAGGAGAATGAACCATTCATTGCGAGACAGCATTGTTAGTAATTAAACTGGATTTTAAAAATGTTTGTATGATTATAGGAGCAGTACTTACCAAGACACTGTTACTAAGGCACTCTAGCCAGTCACAAAACATTTATTAAGCGAGGCATTTAATAGTCATGAGAGTTGAAGAATAAGGGAAAACATTTTTATTTAACTATTTCAGAAATTGCATCAAGGAAGAGAATAGAAAATAGTCGCAGGAGTAGGCCATTCGGCCCTTTGACCGTGCTCTGCCATTCATTTTGACCATGGCTGATCATCAAATTCAATATCCTGATCCTGCCTTCCCCCCCCCCTCTCCCCCCATACCCCTTGATCTCTTTAGCCCCAAGATCTATATCTAATTTCTTCTTGAAATCACACAATGTTTTGGTCTCAGCTACTTTCTGTGGTAGTGAATTCCACACATTCACCACTCTCTGGGTGAAGAAATTTCTCCTCACCTCAGTCCTAAAAGGTTTACCACTTATTAGGGGCATCTTGACAAATACATGAATAGGAGGGAACAGAAGGATATGGTTCCTGGGAGGGTAGGGGGTTTTAGTTAAGTCGGGTAGCATGGTTGGTGCAGGCTTGGAGAGCCGAAGGGCCTGTTCCTGTGCTGTAATTTTTTTTGTTCTTTGTTCTTATCCTCAAACTATGACCCTGAGTTCTGGACTCTCCCACCATTGGGAACATTCTTTCTGAATCTACCCTGTCTAACCCTGTTAGAATTTTATAAGTTTCTATGAGATCCTCTCTCATTCTTCTAAACTCCAGTGAATATAATCCTAACCGACTTAGTCTCTCCTCAAATAACAGACCTGCCATCCCAGGAATCAGACTGATAAACTTTTGCTGCATTCCCTCTATAGCAAGGACATCCTTCCTCAAATAAGGACACCAAAGCTGCACACAATACTCCAGGTGTGAGGGCTCAAATTTGGGAAGACCAACAAAACATTTGTTTGCAACCTGTGCGAAAGTACCTTTACTTTGTCAACAATTGAAGCCTCTCGTACAGGTTGTACAACGCAATATTGATATCAGATAGGGAAACTCGAGAAGATTGAAATTGACTCAGGTATCAACATAGCAGTAAGTACACAAATATGACATACTCTCATGGATTGTAAAGAGAAGATAGCTGATAGTGATAGTTGACTCTCGTTAGACTGTAGAACCTAACTGTGGTACGTAAAGTGTTCCACCATAATTTTCAGATGAGATCAGTCACAGCAGAAAGATGAAGATTGGCATTTTACCCCCTCCTGTCTGTGATTTTCTGCCCATTTACTTTAAGGGGAGGGTCATTGCAGGCTAGTGAGAGTGGAAGTGGAAAACTAAGACTGATATAAATATAAATATGATAGATGTTTGAGTGTGTCAAGGTTGAAATCCATGAGAGGAGTGTAGATGGCCTGGGAATTCATGGGTGCCTCCTCTGTTTGTACAAATGTATTTGGGAAATACACTTGAAGGCTTGTATCTGACATATAGCCCATCCCAGTGACCTAAATGATTGCTTCAACAATTTGGGATGGTCTATATAGCAATCATTTAGGTCATTGGGATGGGCATATTGTGATTACAGAGGTGCATTTAAGTTCTCTGTCTCTATTTGCCAGCCAATATCAGAGTAACACACACCCACTTTGATAGGAGGACATTAAAAGCTCTTCCTGAGCCAAAGAAAATCAGGATTTGGTCTTAGGGAAGCGATTTGTTGGCATTTGAAAGATGATCAATCCCTTCGAGGATCCTTTACCTTTCTGGCACTCACAATAACTTATAAGGAGGTTGAAAGTGTGCAATTGAGATTCAGATCAAACTGGCTTCAATTTTTTTCCTGGAGTTATTTATCTATGTTAAAAATATTCCTCCTTTTCACAATGTGCAGGTATGGCAGTTAGAAGGGCCCATATTTTCTCCATGCCTATTCATGAAATATTGCAGCAAAGAAAGAGGCCGCGTTACCCATCAAATGTGTGCTGGTGTTTTACTCCAACTGAACCATTCAATCTAATCCCACATTCCTGCTCAGTCCTGATACTCTTGAACATAACTGTGTATCTCCATTTATCATAGAATCCCTATAGTACAGAAGGAGGCCATTCGGTCCATCAAGTCTGCACCAACAACAGTCCCACCCAGACACTATCCCTGTATGTCTCCCCTCCCCCCAACCCCGCATTTACCCTGATAATCCCGCTGACACTAAGGGCCAATTTAGCATGGCCAGTCGCCTAACCTGCACATCTTTGGACTGTGGGAGGAAACCAGAGCTCCCGGAGGAATCCCACACAGACACGGGGAGAATGTACAAACTCCACGCAGACAGTGACCCAAGCGGGGAATCAAACCCGGGTCCCTGGCACTGTGTGGCAGCAGTGCTAACTACCGTGCCGCCCATAAAACAAGTTAGAAAATCTACTTCATGTGGAGAATTCCACATTCTAAGCATCCTGCTGAAACTGGAAGTGGATTCTCCGATGAGCATTCTGATATGTATATGTTATGACATTTTTGCACACATTGTTCTGGCATTAACTAGCAGTTGTTGCTCAATAGTGAAGACTGCAATTTCCATATAGTAGCATTTCAATTGCCAATGGATAGATCACTCAATGTGATGATGTAATGTTTATCAACTCTGTGGCACATTAACAAATAATAATATATGTTAACAGTGCAAATAGATGTGATATCATTTATTGCTGATAGTGATAGCACAAAGTGACGCCCAGAAAGAAATGGTGACCATGCTCTCTGAAGCTGAATTCTTTCTCCCAGTAAAATGCTTGCAAATTAAAAAAAATACATTGCTTACAAAGCTACAACGCAGCCAATACCCAAAGGGAAATCAAACGCATGGACCATGATAGTGATGATTGATTGATCATTCACCTCGTGGCTGTTTGTTGGTCATGGCTGCTGCACTTGCTTACATAACAGGCACGGTATTTCAAAAATAATTAATTATGCAAAGCCCTTTTGAAACATTTAACATGAAAGGTAGTATATAAATGCAAGAAGTGATTATTAATGATTTTGATGAACTCCACAAGAATGTCAAAAGTATTAATGACCTGAAAAGGGTGGTGAAAATAATTGATTCTAAAAGTTTAATGGAGTTTGTCCAGAGGCGGAAAGACTGAAGAGAACTCCCAGCTAGAGAACAGGATTGCTAAGATTTTCAAAATCATTCAAGAAGACAAAACTTTTACCCTAGAGTAGTAGATGCCTAGTGTGACAAAACTATCATGCAGTTTCCTAATAGACCAAAAGTAGTTGTGCATCAATTGTACCTTGAGCAGCATTTTTCAAAAGATTTTAAATCCTTCAAATTGCATGCTGAAATTCCTTTTCTCAAGTCTAATTATTGGGATGATTATTCATTTGAGTATTATCTTTTTAATATTTTGTTTAAATTAAATTCAGAAGCATATAACTATTTTATGCCTATACCACACAGCAACAGGCTAATTAACACTCTTAGTGCCTCCAAGTGTATTAGAACCAACGTGCAGGTCATAATAGTACACCCTTCGTTTTTAGCCTCCAAATGTATTTCACCCAATTCTTCACCAGATTAAATTTTAATGTACGGTAAACACAGAATACATCGCATGGACCTGTAGGAGTTGATTTATATGCTATTCACAGCACTGAGCATAATTCAGTCATGACTGCCTACGTGTGGGATATAAATCAAATCCCATGTGTGTTCGTTACATATCCTCTGTATCTTCTTCTCTTTGTAGGGTATTGTAAATAGCAGGAGAATGCTGGCTATCACATATTTCAACTAAATCAGTGCAATGATGCACTTATCCTCAGCAAGGGGAAAGATTTAACTGGATGATGTGGGTAATGGGCACGTTCCCATTGCAGAGGGTGGAGACCAAGCAAGAAAAGATGGATAAAAGCTAGATAAGGTGAAGGATGTTTTAAAAGCTGCCAAATGTGATTCTGCACATCCTTTCCTGTCAGTTCAGACGAATGTTGAAGATGATTAAAAGGGAATCACCATGGGTCATTTTGAAATGTTCATTCTATGAAGTTAGAGCGCTTGATACATTTGTGTTGGGCCGATGATTTAAACTGAAACTCAACAACCACATTTTTTTTCCAGAGTGTTGTATTCAAGGTGACAAGTAAACAAAATAGACATTTGAGTAATTCTCTACTCTGAGGCAACTGTGGTCAAACCTATTTGTAACCCTAAATTGATGGAAATATTAAAGATTCAAAGGAGTTGGTGCACGTAAGACACTTTCTGACACTTGGATGATAGAATGTGGAAAAAAAGTTGGACAAAAAAAGATTTATTATTATATAAAAGCAGCATTACGGTGTCTGAGAGCTGAGATAATTGGAGGCCTGGTACAAAATAGCAGCTGAATGCAGAATTGGAGGAGTAATTTGTACCAGGAAGCCAACTTGAATAATCTACAACTGAAGTGAAATTTAGAATTGAATTCGGAAACATATAGGAAGATGCTATAGAATTGGCAGTGATTCTGGCATAAAGTATGTTTTTTTCATTCTTGAGATGTGGGCATTTCTGGCAATGATGGCTATAAGGGGCCATCAATAGTTTCCCTGAGGTGGTGGTGTAGGGCCTCATTCTTCACCACTACCTTGTAATCCTTTATAAGAGTTTGATACTTCTTTAAATTATTAATTCATGGGATGTTAGCATCATTGGCAAGGCCAGCATTTGTTGCCCATCCTTACTTGTCCTTGAGAAGATGATGGTGAGCTGCCTTCTTGAACTGCTGCAATCCAGTTTTGTAGGTAGACCCATGGTGCTACTTTTCTGTAGCAGCTTCTAACAACCGAGTGGCCATTTCAGAAATCAGTTAAGAATCAGTAACATTGTTGACAAATTAGGCAGAACCAGGTAAAGACATAAAGAACATTGGAGAATCAGGTGGGGTTTTACAATTCAGTGGTCTCATGGTCACCATTACCGAGACTAGCTTTCTATTCCAGGTCTATTAGTAATTTGAATTTAAATTCCAACAGCTGCCATGGTGGGATTTGAATTCACTTCTCTGGAGCATTGGTTCGGACCTCCGAGTTACTATTCCAGGAACATTATCACTATGGTACCCTCCACAAAATGAGCCTTTTCAGTGGACAGTTAAAAGACCAACCATATTGGTGCAGGGCTGGAGTCACACATGGACCAGGCCAAGAAAGGATTTGGCTTTCTCCCCTGAAGAATATTAATGAACCAGTTGGGTTTACAACAATCTGACTGCTTTGTAGTAACTTTTACTGACACTATTTCCAAAGTCTTAAAATTTGAATTTGAATTCTCAAACTGCTATGGCTTATATTATTAGTAAGAGTTTTAACAACACCAGGTTAAAGTCCAACAGGTTTATTTGGTAGCAAATGCCATTAGCTTTCGGAGCGCTGCTCCTTCGTCAGATGGAGTGGATATCTGCTCTCAAACAGGGCACAGAGACACAAAATCAAGTTACAGAATACTGATTAGAATGCGAATCTCTACAGCCAACCAGGTCTTAAAGATACAGACAATGTGAGTGGAGGGAGCATTAAGCACAGGTTAAAGAGATGTGTATTGTCTCCAGACACGACAGCCAGTGAGATTCTGCAAGCCCAGGAGGCAAGCTGTGGGGGTTACTGATAGTGTGACATAAACCCAAGATCCCGGTTTAGGCCGTCCTCATGTGTGCAGAACTTGGCTATCAGTTTCTGCTCAGCGACTCTGCGCTGTCGTGTGTCGTGAAGGCCGCCTTGGAGAACGCTTACCCAAAGATCAGAGGCTGAATGCCCGTGACTGCTGAAGTGCTCCCCCACAGGAAGAGAACAGTCTTGCCTGGTGATTGTCGAGCGGTGTTCATTCATCCGTTGTCGCAGCGTCTGCATGGTTTCCCCAATGTACCATGCCTCGGGACATCCTTTCCTGCAGTGTATCAGGTAGACAATGTTGGCCGAGTTGCAAGAGTAGGTACCGTGTACCTGGTAGTGCAGGAAGTTATTATTAGTCCAGGCCCAGGCTGAATAACATAACTGTTGTGCTGCCAAACCCTGCCCTGTAAATGAATACAATTGAAATGTGATCCTGCAAAGGGCATTAGTAAAAATTACATCGCTGGATTGTGAATGAGATCAATGCTAGAGATATAAAGAAAGTGGAATTAATTTGTTTCATTTGTTAAATTCATGCCAATGTTATTTTAAAAGCGATTCTGGAAGAATTAGTAATTCTTAGTCAGTCTCAGCGAGGGTACTGCAGCTAGTTTCAGGTTTCCCATGCCAATCAATCTTTGAGGTTAGAGTCCATGTGTGCAATCTTACTGGCCGTTCAGGCCTCGCTCCCACTGCAGTGAGATTGGAGAATTTGGTGGCCAGCCAAATCTCTGTTCACTGTGGCGGGATGGGAAAATCCCACTGGTGTGAACAGTGGTAAGATTCCGACCCATGTGTATTTCTGTCCAACCATTTGTGTCACAACTGGACAAAAAAAGGAGCAAGCGCAGTTCTGAGGTTTCCCATAAACAGTGTTCAGATCCAGCAATGAACATTTTTATCTGAGCTCTGATGAAGGATCATACAGACTCGAAGCATTGGCTCTATTCTCTCTCCACAGATGCTGTCAGACCTGCTGAGATTTTCCAGCATTTTCTGTTTTTGTTTCAGCATCTGCAGTAATTTGCTTTTATTTTTTATTTGATGTTCATTCTCAGGATGTCGGCAAGGTCGACATTTATTACCCACTCTTAGTTGTCCTGGACATTGTTCTTCACCCACAAGGGCTTCTTTAGTGGTTTGATAAAACAGAGCAACTTCCTGGGCTACAGCAGAAGGCAGTTAACTGTCAACTGCATTGATGTGGGGCTGGATTTTTAAAAAATTCACTCATGGGACATGGCTGTCACAGGCTGGCGAGCACTTATTGCCCATCCCTCATTGTCTTTGAACTGAGTGGCTTGCTGGGCCATTTCAGAGGGCAGGTGAGCGTCAACCACTTTGCTGAAGCTCTGGAGTCACATGTAGGTCAGACCAGGTAAGGATGTCCATCCCTAAAGGACATTAGTGAAGCAGAAGGGTTTTTCATACAATCGACAATGGTTTCATGGCCATCAGTAAGTTCTTAATTCCAGATATTTTTTACCGAATTCAAATTCCACCATCTGCCATGGCAGGATTCGAATCCAGGTCCCCAGAACTTTAGCTGAGTTTCTGAATTAATAGTCTAGCGCTAATTCTATACTATTAATACTAATAATAGCGCTAATAAGGCCATTGCCTCCCCTTTAATATGATTCACATATAAAATGCTCATATAAGGATAAGGATGGAAGGTTTCTCATCTATATGCTGGCCCTTGATGACATCATCTGAAAACCTAGCTAACAGTACTCAATTCTACCTCACTACCACCTTTCTTGACTCCTCCACTCTTGCTGAATTATCAGACTGCTTGCCTGACATCCAGTGCTGGATGAGCAGAAATTTCCTCCAATTAAATCTTGGGAAGATGGAAACAATTGTTTTCAGCCTTCGCCAAAAGCTCTGTTCTCCGGTTACTGATTTCATCCCTCTCTTTGACAAATGTCTGGACTGAACCAAATTGTTCGCAACCTTGGTGTCATATTTGATCCTGAGGTGAGTTACTGAGCACATATCCATGCCATCACTAAGACTGCCCATAACATCCATAACATCGGCTGGCTCCAGTCCCACCCCTGCTAATGTACTGCCGAACCCGTCATGCATTTATTTATTATTTCTATACTTGATTATTCTAACACACTCTTGGATAGTTTCTAGCATTTTACCCTCAGTAAACTTGTCATCCAAAGCTCTGTTGACCGTGCCTGAACTTGCACCATCTCCCATTCAGCTCTCATTCCTGTGCTTACCAACTTCCATTTCTTCCCTGTCATACATCATCTTGATTTTAAAATTCTCATCTTTATTTTCAAACCTCTCAATGACCTGGCCTCTCCCAATCTCTGTAATCTCCTTTAGTCCCTCAACCCTTCAAGATATCTGCTAACTCCTCTAATTCTGGCCACTTGAGAATTTCCAATTTTAATTGCCCCACCATTGGTGGCTGTACCTTAGTTGACTAGGCTCTGGAATTCCCTTAATAAAACTCTGTGCCTCTCTAAGTTTATTTCCTTCTTTAAGACACTCCTTAAAACTCCTTGGTCCTGCTTTTGACCATCTATCCTAATATAGTGTTACAAAATTCAGACTTACCATGTTGTGGAACTGGGCCAGGAACTCTAAGTCCCAGCAGACCTCAGGAGTTTTGTGCATGTACAGGTTGGAAGCCAGAGTGCAGACACAATCTAACATTGTGTAGTTCTTCAGGTCAAGGACAAGCACAGGGCATCTAAATTAAGAAGGAAAAAAAAAGAAATGTTGTAAAAACATAGATGACATGACTGTGAGCAGAGCACCTTAACCAAGAAGAGTCCCAGGCAGGGAGGAGACAGAGAGAAGGCCCAAAATTATGACGAAAGAGAGAGAAGCAGAGAAAGAGGCTCCAAGCAGATAAAACACTGCAATTGGAAGATTTTAAGTGGTGAAGGCTCAGGGGAAGTCCCGGCAATCAAAGAGGGCTCGGGAGAATCCCTAATGAATGAGGAGTCGGGAGAAGTCCTTGTGATCAAAAGAGGGAGCAGAAGGTTAATGACTCCATGCTGCAGGCTGTTGGAGCAAAGATAACCCTTTGGAGTTCCGGTGTTCTGCTTAACATGGTCAAAGAGCTCAAGTTGTATTTGCGAATTGGTGCCGGAATGCAGACTCGGGTCTAGGGGATTGGAGTCTTGGGAAATGAAATTGAAATCCTGTGAGGTGGGCATCCTTCATGCTGTTTGAGTTTAAGCAACTTTTGGAGAAGATTCTATGGTGAGATCTTCAAAATAGGACGACTGGAATCCCTTATAAGAGAGAGACTAAAAGGTTTCAATGAGATTGATCGACTCACAGTGTTTGCTGATGTCTGGGTAGATCATTGAGAAATCCATGGAATCGATCTTGTTTGCACCTGCCATTTATTGTTCAGCGTGGTGCATTCAACTAGTTTGCCCGTTAATTCACATATACTTCATATTAACCCTTAATGTTAGAGTATGAGATAGATATTGTAAATTGTTTTTATCTTTCTGGCCTTGTGTAGTAAAGTTTATTTTTACTTGGAATCATATGGTTTTATTCTCTTATCAAATGTCTTGAATCTCAAAGTTTGTCCACTAAAACAAAAAGTTATTTGTCCCTAACATAATAGTACCAAAAACATGGGGGTGTGGGGGTCTGGTCTTGGGTCATAACAATAGTCATATGTGACTCAGTATCAAATTTTGTTTTATTATGTTTTAGTGAAGCACCTTGAGATATTTTTTATATTAAAGGCACTATATAAATAAATCGGTTCTGAGGGAAATATGCCGGCTTCATGGTCATTTTTACGAATACCAGTTTTAAAAACAATTACCTGATGTTTATTTCCAGATTCAATTTCTCAAACTGCCCTGGTAGAACTCTCATTATCTGAGTATTAGTTCATGCCATGGAGTGAAGCCGGTGGATGGGAGTATTGCCACCAGTTGAATTATACTCAGCAGCCAATGTTGCAAGCTGAGAAGGACAAGAGGAGAAAATCAGCAGGAGCATTAGAAGAGTAAAAAATAAATTTGGCTTCCAGAAGGATTCGTTACTTGTCTTCTGGAATCTTTTTCATAGAGATTTGAAACTCGGGAAAGATTGGGTTAAATCAATCTCATCACCATTCTCAATGGCCAAAGGAATATTAGCACAAAATGGAAATTTCTCAATAAACAAAATAAGATAAATATTTTACTTAGACGTAAGAGGGATCTTTTCTTAACATTGTCCAACTGTAAGGGGGCTTTGCTCATTAGGGCAGCCTTCTAATTAAGGGGAGGGGTCCGACTTTCAGAGCTGCCGGCCCAATCAGATTGTTCGCAGTTCCGCAGCCTCTGCAGCAACAGCTGCTGCTGCTAAGGTTGTAAGGTGAAGATGAGGCTCTGTCCATGTTGAGGCTTCCTTGAAGTGCAGATAAGATTTATTTTTAACATGAAGACCCTGGTCTATCAGAGAACCCTCCAAAGGTGGCATTGAGGTGCAAGAGTGGCCTTTGCTGTCGAGAGACCCATCTGTGGATCATGGAGTGATTACAAAGGGAAGGCTCCTCTCCCCCAGGAACCCACACAGAATGGGCCCATCCTGATGCTGGTAAAATGTCAGTGGGGGGCAAATGTGGCCTTGAACTGGCCAATTAATTGAAATAATTGGCCATTGTCTCCAATTGGCAGGCAGCCGCACTGCAGCTGTTCCCTCTTTTTAGCATGTGCGCTGGCAGCAGGAAAATGTATGGCTCCCCACGCCATCCGCCGCCATTTTACTATCCCTCCCTCCACCCAGACCATCTCCAGATTGCTTGTAAAGTCGCATATATACTTGGATATACTGCTAAAATCCCAAACTGTCAAGGCAGTGAAAGTGCCTTTTAAAGTAACCCCTAAATATGTCTGGCAGGAAGTTTGCAAACATTGTTGGCTGGAAGTGCGCTGTCTGGCTTATTGAGAAAGGAAGCAAAAAAAAGTTGTAAAGTGTCAACCTCTGCATTAGCCCTTTGATCTTTTACATATACAAATTACCAGATTGAGGCCACCACTACGAAACTGGTTTGCCTTCAAGCAAACGTGATTGGGAGATTAAAAAGCCAGGGAGGGAAAATCAGAGACCAAGTGGGAAACAGAGTTCAAATTCTTAATGTGTGTGGTTGGGAGGTTCTCTCTGCCTCCTGCCCAGTTAACATTCAGTAGATTGATTTCAAAAACATGCAGCACACACTCTGACGATAGTGCGTTATTTTTTCAAAGAACATGAAATATTAGATTCTTGGACTGGATAAAGATACTATTTTTTAAAAAGTCTCAGTAATGAACCTTAGCTTGTTCAGTAACATTTGCCAATAAGGGCAGCATGATGTGAATGAGTGATCCTTCCATAATTTGTTTCTAACAGTGCTTTAATTTGCTTAACGTACAGAAATTGCTTGATGGTGAAAATTATCCGGAAGCTTCTTTGAACAGTGGATACTTCCATCTGGCTACACGTTTAGATAAGTTGAAGGATAGCCTGTAGTTCCATTCGATCCAATTAATATCCTTTCCCCTCCCAATCAGCCAGGAGAGATTCCCAAATGAAAGGCAAACTCACGGTCAATCTATAAGTCATTATAAATGCCCAATTATCTCTTTCAAAAACTGAATTATTACCTGAAACAAGGGTCATTTTGTAAAATATTGAAAATATATTAACTAGACCAGTCATTTCTTCATGAATAAGTAACAAGAAGACAGATTTTTTTCATTGCCATGTAGCAAAATCATAAATTGATTCTTTATACATGAGTTTCTGATTCTGTTACAAGGTGCAAGCAGAAAATTGGTGCGATGACAATAATCTCTCCCTCAATGTTAGTAAAACAAAGGAGATAGTCATCAATTTCAGGAAGTGCAGTGGGGCACATGCCCCTATCTATATGAACGGGGATGAAGTGGAAATGGCTGAGAGCTTCAGGTTTCTAGGCTTCCAGATCTCCAATAAACTGTTCTGGTCTATCCACGTCGATGCTATAATGAAGAAAACCCATCAACGTCTCTTCTTTCTCAAGAGGCTAAGGAAATTTGGCACGCCCGCTACGACTCTCAGCAACGTTTACAGATACGTCATAGAAAGCATCCTTTCTGGGTGTATCACAGCTTGGTATGGCTCCTACTCTGTTCAAGACCACAAGAAACTACAAAGGATCGTGTATGCAGCCCCGTCCATCACGCAAACCAGCTTCCTATCCATTGACTCTGTCTACACTTCCCCCTACCTCGGGAAAGCAACCAGCATAGTTAAGGACCCCAGGCATACTCTCTTCCATCGGGAAGAAGATACAAAAGTCTGAGGTCACGTACCAATTGACTCAAGAACAGTTTCTTCCTTGTTGCCGTCAGACTTTTGAATGGACCTACTATATATTAAGTTGATCTTTCTCTACACCCTAGCTATGACAGTAACATTACATTCTGCACATTCTCCTTTCCTTCTTCCCTATGTACTCTATGAACAGTATGCTTTGTCTGTATAATGTGCAAGAAACAATACTTTTCACTGTATACTAATACATGTGACAATAATAAATCAAATCAAATCAACAATTGTTTCCCCTCAAGTTTGCTTAGTTTAAAATAACAGAAAACAGCCACAAAAGAATGAGAAGTATCAGAATCACATATGGCAGGTATCATCCTCAGATGCCTCCAAACAAAATCCGGCTTTCTCTTCATCGGCAATTATCCCCAGCTAATGCCATCTTTGAAAATCATATAAAAATATATTCAATCCAAATCAAATAATCAATAACAACACTGTGAAAAATATTGGTATCCTACTCTGGAGAGGTTTTCAGGGAGATAGTTTAGTTTATCCTACAGAGATAACAGAAGCAAATTTCCTTCTGACAGATCCTGACTTTTAGGTTTTTGGAAAATAGCATCAAATGTAATTCAGATGCCAGGAGACCCAACACTTCTAAATTATCCACGGAGCAAAAATGTTATATTAGCAAAACAATGTAGAAAGCAATAAGATAAATCCTCATTTCAACAAACCTTATACATTGCTGGAACTTTTACTTGTCCAGAAACAATATCACTTTTTGGCTGATCCCAATGGGGTAACATGGAATAACAGAATTACATCAGTGTAAAGGGAATCTATGAGACTGGGAGCTGCTTTGCCACCTGATTTAGCTGCGTTGGCAGCAGCTAAAGACTCCAAAAGGTATAAAAAAAACAATAAAATGGGAATTGGGCCAGCCTTGTCGCATGATTCCTTTCAAAGCAAGTGAAGAAGCACTGTGAAAACATCACCACCTCTCTAACCATTAGAAAGCATTGTCCCCAAAGTCCAATTCTTTTCATATCTCAAAAGACAAGGTCACTCGTCGCTGTCAAGGGCACAGTTGGTATTGAGGAAGATGGCACCTGATGGACACCAACATCCTGAAACAAAATTTTAAAACTGCATCTCCAAACATCAGTATGATAATTACCCATCATAAAGCTGAGCTGGTGACGATTGATCAAGTTTGCACTCATTCAAGGCAATTCACCAAGCAAAACCCAATAACAGAATCTATCTCCAGAATCTTACCATCGTTCACGCACGCGGGATTTTCCCATGCTGCTGCAGTGAACACAGATTTGCCTGGCCACCAAATTCTCCAACCTCGCTGCAGCAGGAGCGTGGCATGAATGGCAGGTAAGATTGCACCCCAGGGGGGTAATTCTCCCAGTCTGCTGCACTGTTCTAGTAGCACAGTGGGCCGGGAGACATCAGCGGCAGGTTTTTCGTGGGATTCGTGCTGGGCTTCACGGCCTCCACACGTCTTCCAAGGTAAGCTTCTTGGCGTCATCAGCTCCACGCCGGAAATCGAAAATTGACATTTCCATATGGTTAGCGGGCCCGGGATGGAATTCCCCGGGAGTGGTTCCCTCCAGCGGCGTTTACGACTGTTCCCAACAAACAGGGAACTGGCGTCTGACCACGCCAGAGGGAACAGAGGCCATTGAGGCCCCCTGAGGAGGTCTGGGGCAAGGGGGTTGCCCCTTGGACAGGTCCAGCCTGGCAGTGCCAGCCTGGCACCCTGGCACTGCCCAAGAGGCAAACTGCCAATGTCTAAGGGGCACCTTGGCACTGTCCACTGGGCACCAGGTGGGGCCTATTGAGGGTGGGGCCTATGGGGGGGGCATTCGGTGTGAGAGGAATCTGCTGCCACTCTGCAAAAGGATTGGTAGGGCAGGAGGGAGTGAGGGCAATTGGAGCTGGCCACCCAGGTGAGGGTGGAGGGGTCAGGTCTGCCGAGGGTTGGTGCTGGCCATCGGTGGTGTGGGTAGGATGGAAATCGGAGCAATCGAGGTTGGCCATTTGGGGGGGGTGGGGGTAGATATCAGGTCTGTTATTGCGATTGAGGGGATGGTCGGGACTGTCAGGGGGGAAGGGGAGATCCAGGAGTGGCCAGGGTGAGGGGACATAGCGGCTGGCCAGGGTGAGGGGACAGAGCGGCTGACCCAGAGAGGTCCAGGAGGCCAGCGAATGGGGGCTGGGGGTTTAGAAGGCCAGCAATGGGGCTTTGCAGGCTGGCCAGCAATTAGAAGGCCAGCAATCTCCGCGCTGACAGATCGGCGTATGAGCAGCGGCTCGCTCAGCATTATGCTGCCAGCCTCTCAGGTGGGATATAGGCCCCACCCTCTACTTACCAGAGTGAATCCCACCGAGGCACTCTGCAGTGCTCTGAATATTGGAGATTCGCTCTGGGAAGTACACTAAAAAAACTGGCGCCATTTACTCCCATTTTTGCTCACGTTGGGAACTTAGAATTTTTTGGGGAGAATGTCTTTTTATATAAACGGATCTTAATTACACCGCATATGATTGCTATCTTTTTCAGGATCACAGGAAGAAGGGCTGTACGCAGAGAATGAAAAAAATTACCTTTTTCTTAGTTTAATTAAATTGGTGTCAAACTAAATTAGAAGAATTACAATAAACACAGCTGAATTTTTTTTTAAATCTTTTGAAAGCCCATCATTACCTGACATCAAATTCATTACATCTTTTATTCTACACATTTAAGTAAGTTTGGCTTTGTCTCACTCAAGTGAATCAGGATATATTAAAGACTAAAGAACTATACAAATGCTACTTTTGCGAAAGCTCAATTAAGGACCCTCTGTTTGTTAAAAGAGCAGTAATTTGGTTATGATTGTTAATATCCGGAATTCAAGAAAGATTAATGAGTGAGAACCTTTAAAGAAATTAGCCTTTTGTCACATAGCTTTTCAGTGCATCTTAAAGAATCACCACCAAGAATTTCGGTGGTCATTAAATTCAAAATAAATCTTCATTTTACTTTTCCAGCCCTTTTATACATCCAGAATCCTGCACCAACCACCTATTTAGTTTCAGTAAGTGTTATTTTGGGTGTAGGAACTCATTATATTTAATAATATAAGGATGTAACAATGGCTCTTTATTCTACTTGATAATAGATCTTGAAATAATTAATAAAAATGCGCTATTCGGGAAATAGAAACTGGTGCTATTACTTCAATGGCGGTGTTAATTTGAAAATAAGGGTCAGCTTCCACCCATAACAAAGTACGTTAAAGCCCCACCACACGTTTGACCATCTCAAACGCCGTCCTGAGAAAGTGCTGCACTGTTGGGGCTCTCTGACCAAGGGGATTCCCTGCAGAAGGCTGTGGAGTAACCATATGCCTGACAGTGATCCGCAGGGCTGTGAATCCATCCAAACCCAGCGTATTTCACACCTGAATATTGTCTGACAATTCGTGCAGGCTGCTGTGAATAATCTCAAAAAGATCTGAAAGAAATACTTCAGCTGATCTGTGAATCAAGTCTCCATGATTCTTGCAGCTGAGGAGAATCTGGAACTGATCAAGAAAGAAATAGGAGCAGGAATATGTCATTTCGCCCGTCGAGCAAGCTCCGACATCCAATAATATCATGGCAGGTCTGATTGTGGTCATAACTCCACTTTCCTGCCTAACCCCCATTATCCTTGACTCCCTTGCAGATCACAAATCTGTCTAACTTGGCCTTGAATATATTCAATGACCCATCCTCCACTACTCCCTGTGGAAAGTGACTAATGACCGTCTGGGAGAAGAAATTCCTCCTCATCACCATTATAAAAGGGAAATCACTTATTTTTGAATTGTGCTCTCTAGTTTTGAAATTCCCCCTGAGGGGAAACATCAATTGGGATGCTTTTGGGCTCATTAGAATCAGAGAATCCTACAGTGCAGAAGGAGGCCATTCGGCCCATCGAGTCTGCGCCGACCACAATCCCATCCAGGCCCGATCCCCATAACCCTATGCATTTACACCAGCTAGTCCCCTAACACTAAGGGGCAATTTAGCATGGTCAATCCACCTAACCCGCACATTTTTGTACTGTGGGAGGAAACTGGAGCACCAGGAGGAAACCCACGCAGACACGGGGAGAATGTGCAAACTCCACACAGACAGTGACCCAAGCCGGGAATCAAACCCGGGTCCCCGGCACTGTGAGACAGCAGTGCTAACCACTGTGCCACCGTGCCGCCCGCTGATGTAGGTTTCGTCCAGAAGTTGCACCGCTAGCTGGGAACCCCGGCCTCTTCAGTCAGGGAGGATCAATAGATCAAGTGCCCTTCAGACACTTAATTGGCCACCGTTGGGCCTACCCCACAATTGAGGTCCCCTCTGATGTAAGCCCTGCCCACCAAGAGCTGCTGGCCCATCAGAAGCCAATAGTTTCTCATGCTGCCAGTGCCAGTGTGAGCAGCAGATGCTGATGGCAATGAACCCACCAGAAGTCCAGGATCCTCATGTGGCCCCAGATGAAAGGTTAGTGAAGGTGAGATGGGGATCATAGAGTGGGGTTTGTAGGAGAGAGGGTTGGGGGGGTTCAGATGGAGGTAATGGCAGGGATAGTTTTCAGTGGCCCTCCCCTTCCCGATGCTGGGTACTTTGATCAGACTATGAGTGAATCCTCCACCGGCAAACTCGACAAGGTTTGCTGAGCAGCTCTCTTGAGCCACGGGAAAGCTAAACGGCTCCAGGTAATCACCACTAAATTGCAATGGACTCAGAGATAATGGGTCTATTGACTCAGTAATGAGTCTAGTTGACATCCTGCTACCGGAGACCGGGAATTGTGTGCCATCCCCTTCTGCCTTCCGACTTAATCAGGGAACATTTTGCTGCCGCCAGGAGACTGACTGAGGATTTACCACCACAACAGGCTGGATTATATCATCTTCGCAGCACCTACTCTATCAACCCCCCTCCAAATCTTATGTTTCAATAAGGTCACCTCTAACTCTTCTTAACTCCAATAAGTATAGGCCCAACCTGCTTAACCTTCCTCATAAGACAACCTTTCTTCTCATAAATCATCCAAGTGAACTTTCTCTGAATTGCCTCCAATGCAAATATATCCCTCATGTTCAGCAACCAAAACTGTACAGAGTACTCTCCTGGCCTCATTTATGCTCTGCACGCATGCTAATCTTTTGTAATTCATGACAAGGATACCCAAATCCATCTGTATTGCAGCATTTTACAGTCTCCATTTAAATAATATCCTTCTTTTCTTGTCTTCCTGACAAAGTGGACAACCTCACATATTCCCACATTATACTCCATCTTTCAATTTTTTTGCCTGCTCACTTAATCTACCTTTGGGGCAGTGTGGTGGCACTGTGGTTAGCACTGCTGCCTCACAGCGCTAGGGACCCAGGTTCGATTGGGTCACTGTCTGTGTGGAGTTTGCACATTCGTCCCGTGTCTGAGTGGGTTTCCTCCCACAGTCCAAAGATGTGTGCGTTAGGTGGATTGGCCATGCTAAATTGCCCCTTAGTGTCAGGGGGGACTAGCTAGGGTTAATGCATGGGGTTATGGGGATAGGGCCTGGGTGGGATTATGGTCAGTGCAGACTCAATGAGCTGAATGGCCTCTTTCTGCACTGTAGGATTCTATAATTCTATAACATAGGCTGCTCTTTTAGAGAGAGAGAGCTGACTGGGTGTCAGTCACCACATCTCAGGCAAGGGCAAGGTTGAGAAGATGGGCCTTCACGAATAAAGGCCACCAAAACATTGTTTAAAAGGGAAAGAAATAAAAGATAAGCATAAATGAGCCAGGAATATAAAAAACAGCTTGCAAGAGTTTTAGTAAGCATATAAAAAGGAAGAGAGTAGCTAAAGAAAACATTGATTTTTTCGAAGAGACAGGAGAAATAATCATAGCAAATAAGGAAATGGTGGAAACATTGAACAAATATTTTGTTTTTGTCTTCACAGTAGAAGACACAAGTTACATGCCAAAAATAGAGGGTAACCATGTGGGTAATAAGAGTAAGGAAATTGAGATAATTAATATCAGCAGAGAAAAAATAGTGGAGAAATTCAAGGGTCTAAAATCTGACAAATCCCCAGAACCTGATGGCCTATATCTTAGGGTTCTCGAAAGTCATAGTTGCAGAGATCGCATGTATTTGCAATGACTAGTAGGGCAGTACAGTTGGATGCAGTATAGCAAAGTTTCACTAGAATGGTCCCTCAGATGAGAGGGTGGTTCTATGATGAAAGTCTTTGGAGTTTAGAATAATAAGAGGTGATCTCATTGAAACTTGAAAGGGCTTGGCGTGGTTGATATTGAGGCATTCTTTCTCCTTGCTGGGGAGATATACTTGGACTTTGAAAAGGCATTTGATAAGGTGTCACATAAAAGGTTAATACACAGAATACAGGCTCATGGAATTGGAGCAATATATTAGCATGGATGGATGATTGGTTAATGGACAGGAAACAGAAAGTAGGGATAAATGGGGCATTTTCAAGTCATGATGTGGAGATGCCGGCATTGGACTGGGGTAAACACAGTAAGCGTTTTAACAACACCAGGTTAAAGTCCAACAGGTTTATTTGGTAGCAAATACCATTAGCTTTCGGAGCACTGCTCCTTCGTCAGATGGAGTGGAAATCTGCTCCCTGTTTGAGAGCAGATTTCCACTCCATCTGACGAAGGAGCAGCGCTCCGAAAGCTAATGGTATTTGCTACCAAATAAACCTGTTGGACTTTAACCTGGTGTTGTTAAAACGCTTACTGCATTTTCAAGTCAACAGGCTGTGACTAGTATAATGCCGCTGAGACTTCAGCTTTTTAGGATCTGTATTAATGGCTTAGATGAACAGATAGAGAGGAATGTATCTAACTTTGCTTATGAGATAAACTTGGGAGGACATGCAAGCTGTTAGGAGGACACAAAAATGTTAAGTGAGTGGACCCCAAGATGGCATAATGTGAGGAAATGTGATGTTATCCAGTTTGGTCATAAGAATGGAAGAGCAGATTTTTTTTTAAAAGGTGTGAAACTTGGAAATGGTGATGTTCAGAGGCACCTGTGCCTACTTGTACAAGGAAGACAAAATGTTAGCATGCAGGTACAGCAAGAAATTAGGAAAGCAATTGATCCCCTGGAACAAATGGTCTGCATCAAAAGAACATAAGAAATAAAAGCAGAAGTCCATATAGCCCGTTGAACCTGCTACGCCATTCAATATGATCATGGCTGACCTTAGGCTTCAACTCCACTTTCCTGCCTGCTCCCAAAATCCCTTAATTCCCGAAGAGACAAAAAATAATCTAAATCAGCATTAAATATATTGAATGATGATGCACCTATAACGTCCTGGGGGAGAAAATTTCAAAGATTCACAACCTTTTGAGAAAAGAAATTTCTTCACATCTCACCCCAAATGCAAGGGGATTGGAGTACAGAAATAAAAATGCCTTGCTACAATTGTACAGGGCGTTGGTGAGATCACACCTGCATGCAGTTTTGATCTACATAATTAAGGAAGGATATACTTGCATTGGATGCAGTACAGCAAAAGTTCACTAGATTGGTTCCTCAGCTGAGAGGGTGGTTCTGTGAAGAGAGGCTGAGTAAATTTGGTCTATGGTCTCTGGAGTTTAGAATAATATGAGGTTATCTCATTGAAACATGAAATGGCTTGACACAATAAATATTGAGGCATTCTTTCTCCTACCTGGGGAATCTACAACATGGGAACACAGTTTCAGGATAAGGTCGGGGTAGGGGAGGGAGGTGCCGGGAAGTGGGGGGGGTGGGGGGGGGGGGGGGGGGTGCGCGGCGATCATTTAGGGTGAGATGTGAAGAAATTTCTTTTCTCAAAGGGTTGTGAATCTTTGAAATTTTCTACCCCAGGTCGTTATAGGTGCATCATCATTCAATATATTTAATGCTGATTTAGATTACTTTTTGTCTCTTAGGGAATTAAGGGATTTTGGGAGCAGGCAGGAAAGTGGAGTTGAAGCCTAATAAGGTCAGCCATGATCATATTGAATGGCGTAGCAGGTCCAACGGGCTATATGGACTTCTGCTTTTATTTCTTATGTTCTTTTGATGCAGACCATTTGTTCCAGGGGACCCATCAATCTGTAGTCCCATTAGTGTTTCCAAAAAACTCTTCTCGAGTGATAATGATTGTTTTAAGTTCCTCTTTGCCCTCTGCTTTTTTTTTACTACTCTTGGGATTTTTTTTGTGTCTTCTACTGCGAATATAGATACAAAATATTTGTTCAAAACCTCTGTCCTTTCCTTGTCTCCCATTATAAATTCCCCCATTCTCAGTTTCTATGGTGGCACAGTGGCTAGCACTACTGCCTCACAGCGCCAGGGACCCAGGTTCAATACCCAGCTTGGGTCACTGTGTGGAGTTTGCATGTTCTCCCCGTGTCTGCTTGGGTTTCCTCTGGGTGCTCTGGTTTCCTCCCACAGTCTGAAAGACGTGCTGATTAGATGCATTGACCCGAACAGGTGCTGGACTGTGGTGACTAGAGGAATTTCATAGTAACTTCATTGCAATGTTAATGCCAGCCTTACTTGAGACTGATAAATAAAGTTTTAAGGGAGCAACCTATTTTCCCATTCCACGGCAGCCCACCTGATATATATGCCATATATAAACAGAAAATGCTGGATAAACTCAACAAGTCTGCCCATATCTGTAGGAGAGAAATAGAGTTAATGTTTCGGGTTTAAATGACCCTCCTACAGAGCTGTTCTGTTCCTTCCTATCACACTCTGGTTATCATTATCCACTTCACTACCCTGCACTATTGTACCACTATTGTTCCTCTTCAACTTTCCAAATCTTCCCTCACATGAACATAACCCCCCCCCCCCCCCCATCCCCCACCCCCTGCCCAACCAACCCCTCCACTCAACCATTTAGTTTAAAACACTGTCTACTGGTCCTGCAGCCAGTTAGTTTGGATTTCCCCACTGTCATCTCTCTCTCCTCTTCCTCATGTATACATATATGTCACCCAAGTCTTTTTCTTGATCTTCACTCTGGCAGCACGGCGACGCAGTGCTGAGCACTGTTCCCTCACAGCGCCAGGAACCCGAGTTTGATTCCCGGCTTGGGTGACCATCTGCGTGGAGTCTGCACGTTCTCCCCATGTCTGTGTGTGGGTTTCCTGCGGGTGCTCCGGTTTCCTCCCACAGTCCGAAAGACGAGCTGGTTAGGCGTATTGGCTATGTTAAATTCTCCCTAGGTGTACCCTAACAGGTGCCGGAGTGTGGCATCTATGTGATTTTCACAGTAACTTCATTGCAGTATTACTGTAAGCCTACTTGTGACATTAATAAATAAACTTAAAAATAGACCTTAAATTGCAAGTTCTCAGCGGGGTGTCTATGAGTTGGTGCTGATGTGAGGTTATTAGGAAGCAGTGGGATCTTGCTCATCCCTCATTTTACAAGACCTCTGTAGATAGAGTAAATAAATAGGTTACAACATTTATAATATGAAATGGTCTTTGATGTGGACAACATGCCAAGTTATTGTGGCTAGAATTTTTATGTGTAGCGAGGAGATATAACTGTTCACATGATTCATTGACACTAATTCTGGCAGAGTTTCTAGGGTGACTGTTATTTATTTTTTTCCAGCAGCCTCCTGTCTGTGCTTGGGAGCTCATTACTAGAGGGCTAGGTTCTCTGTGAAATGGTCGCTGCTGCAGCACTCCAACACCAGCAGCAGGTTGAAGAGACGGGGAACCATGAAAACCTGAGAATCCTTGGAGCTTTTGATTTTGACCAAAAGACTTGCAGCTTTAGATATGTTTCACTGATTGTCATGCCTTTGCTGCCTGCTCAGCTGAGCAGGTTAAAATTATGATTGATCAACTCCAGGGAGGTGTAAATAATCTGCTGACCTCCCTGGTATTCACTGGATGGAAAGGGTTAAAATCACCCTCTACATTTGTGCCCTAACTACAAATGATGGATTGGTGCCACATTTGGCCTGGTACAATTAGGTATCATTTATTCACTAATTTTTACAGAATGTGGGCATCACTGGCTGGGCCAACATTTATTGCCCATCCCTAACTGCCGTCCATTTCAGAGGGCATTCGAGAGTCAACCACATTGCTGTGGATCTGGAGTCACATGTAGGCCTGACCAGATAAGATTTCATTCTCTAAAGGACATTAGTGAACTAGATCAGTTTTTAACACAATTGACAACGATTTCATGGCCATCATCACACTTTTAATTCCAGATTTTTATTGAATTCAAATTTAATCATCTGCCATGGTGGGATTCGAATCTGGGTCCCCAGAGCATTATCCTGGGTCTCTGGATTGCTAGTCCAATGATAATTCCACTGTGTCACTGCCTCCCCATGTCCTATCGGAAGTTAAATATTCCGTTTTAATAAATAAAGACAAAAGAAGATGGGTAGCACTTCCAAATTAAAGGACATGTGTCTTCCATATCGTGCATTATTTTATTTAAATTATTTCAATTAAAAGAAGAATGACATTGGGTCCAGATACTTAACTGATTTCAATGTTTCTTCCTGTTACAATGGTTTATTGGACAATCTTTGCTTACTAATATAATCTACAACAACAGCCTGATTATGTTTCCCTGCAGTGTGGGTGGTTTGCTTTTAGCCCATGGGCTCATAAATACCAAAGGCCACACTATATTTACATCATTCGTGGTAGTGACAGAACTTCTACACTGCAAGTAACTTTTCAGAGATAGTTTCACAATCCACTTTGGTCCTTTTGACCTCTCATTTAGATATTAGCATCAATTCATCTTTGTACCTGAACTTTCTGCTGACCTCATCTGGAGTCAGGTGAGCAACCTCTTGCGACCAGGCAAAATGGCACCTGATCCTGTTGGTATTAGCACCTGCTGAGCTGAAAAGGGCCCCTTTCCTCTTCAGGGCCACATCTGCAAATTGAGACAGAGAACAGTCTATGAATCAGGCTTTTCATTTGAGCAGCTGAGATGTTGTACGTTTGGAATTATTTGCAGCTGGCTACCTCTTGTTGGATGTTGCACGTGTTCATTAAATGGTTGTAAAGTCCATTCAGAAATGTGAACCAAAACACAGGGGAGGGATCTGGAGGTACAGGGGAAGGCTCATTAAAATTGCCCCTGCTGTGCACAACACCAGCGAAGAAGGCAAACAAGACCTTACAGTGTGACGGCAGAGAAATAAAGCCTTTTCTTATATTTATGCAGTGACTTTAATATACATCATGTCTCAGGTAATTAACATTGGAAAAATGGACACCAAATAGTGAGAGAATGATCAGATGTGCACCACTCCTCTACTATGTACCATATAGGCTAACTCTCCTCTCATCAGACACATTCACATCTGGTGTACCCCAAGGCTCATTCCTTGCCCCCTTATGTTATTCATGAATGCATTATGCATTGGTGACATTATCCATAAGCATAGGAGTCAGTTTCCACATGTATGCTGATGACATCCAGGTTTACCTCTCCAGTGATCCCCTTGACTCCACAACTGAGGAGGAAGTCCAGCAACAACGCATTAATATGGGAACTACGTAGCCTTTCTTTTTGGCAATTTTTCAAGGATAGTCTTTTCCAGTTATGTAAATTGCTGCGTTCTTGCTGACAGCAAAGTATTGAAAATCTGCTATCGGTGGAAAAATTGTGTGAATCTATGTGGAGGAATGTCACTGTTAATCCAAAAGCAGAGAATATATCTGACATAGCACATGAGGCAAGAACCTTGTGATCACTTAAAGGCCTTAATTGACATCTAAATGATAAGGCTGTTTTCAATCCTTCCCATGCTGGACTCAATTGAGGCAATTCAGGATGGCGATGGGCCTTCCTCCCCATTAAATTTCACCCTCTGTTTTTCATGTATTTTTTAAGTTTACTCTCGTATTCCATTATCTATCACTTGACAACATTGTAAGCCTCCTCTTTTAATCTAATATTATCTTTAACTTTCTAGTTAGCCATGGCTATATCACTTTTTCCAGTGGTATTGTTATTGCTCAGGTCAATGTATGTTCATTGAGAGTTAACTCTTTAAATGTTTGCCATTACTTACTAACACCAATAGGATGTATCCCTTCTGGTCACTCACTGTCCTGATTTGGAAATGTGGCATCATTCCTTCATTGGTTCTGCGTCAAAATCCTGGAATTTCCTCCCTAACAGCACTGGTATAGGTATAGCTACACCACATGGTCTGAAGACAACAGCTCACCACAATCTTCTCAAGGACAATTAGGGATGGGCAATAAATGCTGGCCTAGCCAACGATGTCCACATCCCAGAAATTAATAAGAAAAACACTTCTTTTATTCCAATTTCCCAATCTATCTCAGCCATTCTTACCTTCACAATTCAAAGGTTTATTTAAATTTTGAAATCTTAGTTTTGAACTTAACTACATCACTCTCAACATATTAAGGGAGAGAAGAGTGGGCCCAAAACTAATATATTAAGCTTAAATAAGGACCATTAAGAGGACAGGAAAGCAGAGGTAGCTAAAGTGAATTGGCAAATTAAGTTAAAGGATAGGTCGATGGAGATACATTTAAAGGGGTATTTTAGAATATATAGAATAGATACATTCCAACGAGAAAGAAAAATTCCAAGTGGAGGTCCCACCATCCGTGGTTAAGTTAAAGATAGTATCAAACTTAAAGGAAAAATATATAACTGCACAAGGACGGGTGGCAGGTCTGAAGATTGGACAGAATATGAAAAAAAACAAAGACTGACTAAAAGATTAATAAAAAAGGAAACATTTGAGTATGAGAAAAACTAGCTAGAAATACAAAAACAGATAGGATGAGTTTCTATGAATATTTTAAAAAGGTAGTAGTTAACAAAATGAGAATGTTATATATAAAGTGAGACTGGGGAAAATAAAGAGGTGGCAGATGAATTGAACAGGAACTTTGCATTGATCTTCACTATAGGGGATGTAAGTAACATCCCACAAATAGCTATAAATCAGAAAATGAAGGAAGGGAGGAATTCAAGAAAACTAGAATCACCAGGGAAGTGGTACTGAGTAAATTGTTGGAGCTGTGGGCAGACAAGTCCTCAGGTCCTGATGGACTTCATCTGAGGATCTTAAAAGAAATGACTAATAAGATAGATGACATGTTCGTTTTAATTTTCCAAAATTCCCTAGATTCAGGGATATTCCACTAGATTGGAAAATGTAAGTCCTTTATTCAAAATGGGAAGGGGACACAAAACAGGAAACTACAGGTCAGTTACCTTAACATCTGTCATAAAGAAATTATAGAAGATATTCTGAAGGATGTTATAGGAGGCCACTTAGCTAAATTTATGGTAATCAGACAGAGTCAACATGGTTTTGTGAGAGGGAAATCACTTCGACCAATTTATTAGAGTTCTGTGCTATGGACCAAGGGGAACCGGTGGATATACTGTACTTAGATTTCAGGAAAGTATTTGGTAAGGTGCCACATCAAAAGTTATTGTGGAAAATAAAAGCTCATGACGTAAGGGTTAACATATTGGCATGGGTAGAAAACTGGCTTGCTTGCAGGAAACAAACAATATTCATAAATGGGTCATTGTTTTGGTTGGCAAGATTAAACGAGTGGTGTGCCACAGGGATCAGTGCTTGGGCCTCAATTTTTTACAGTTTATAAAAAAATACTTTGATGAAGAGACCAAAGATATGGTTGCTAAATTTGCTGAGGTTACAAAGATGGATAGTGAAGTAAATGTGAAGAGAACATAAAGAGACTACAAAGGGATATAGGTCGGTTAAGTGAAAGGGTACAGATCTGGCAAATGGAGTATAATGTGGGAAAATGTGAAATTGCCCATTTTTGCAAGAAGAATAAAAAAAGGCTCATTATCTAAATGGTGAGAGATTGAAGAGCTCTGGGTGTCCTAGTGCATGAATCACAAATATTTAGCATGCAGGTACAGCAAGTATAGTGACACAATGGTTAGCACTGCTGTCTCACTACACCAGCAACCTGGGTTAAATTCCGGCCTTGGATGACTGTGTGTGGAGTTTACACATTCTCCCCATGTCTGCGTGGCTTTCCTCTGGGTGCTCTGGTTTCCTCCCATAGTCCAAAGATGTGCAGGTTAGACGGATTGGCCATGGTAAATTGCCCCTTAGTGTCCAAGATGTGTAGGTTAGGGCGATTAGCCGGGTAAATACATGGAGTTACGGGGATAGAGTCAGGGTAAAGGTGCTCTATCAGCGAGTTGGTGCAAGCTTGATATGCCGAATGGCTTCCTTCTAAACTGTAGGGATTCTATGATATTCTATAAAGTAATTAGGAATGCTAATAGAATGTTATTGTTCATTGTAAGGGCAATTGAACACAAAAGTAAAGAGGTTATGCTTCAGTTATACAGAGCAAAGGTGAGACCACGTCTGAAGTACTGTGTACAGTATTGGTCTCCTTATTTAAGGAAGGATGTAAGTGGGTTGTGAGCAGTTCAGAGAAGGTTTACTAGACTGATACCTGGAATGGTGGGTTGTCTTGTGAGGAAAGGTTGGACAGGCTTGGTTTGTAATTGCTGGAGTTTAAAAAAGTAAGAGGCAAATTGATTGAAAGTTATACAATGCTGAGGGTCCTGGCAGGGTAGATGTGGAGAAGATGTTTCCTCTTGTGGAAGAATCTAGAAATAGGTGTCACTTTTTAAAAATAAGGTGTTGCCCATTTAAGACAGAGATGAGGAGAAATTATTTTTTTCAGAAAGTCGTGAGTCTTTGGAGCTCTCTTCCTCAAAAGGTGGTAGAAGCAGAGGCTTTGAATATTTTTAAGGCAGTGCTAGAGAGATTCTTGACAAGCAATGAGTTGAAAGATTTTCGGTGTTTGGTGGAAATGTGGAGTTGAGGTTACAATCAGATCAGCCATGATTTCATTGAATAGTGGAGCAGGCTTGAGGGGTCGAGTGGCCTACTCCTGCTCCTAATTTGTATGTCCATATGTATATTCATATGCATGTTTCAATCCAGTCACAACCAGCCCATATTTTCTGTACATCTATCAGCTTGAAGAAAACACTTTTAATAATAGATTCACAGTCCCACCCAGCATCTACCTCTCTCCTCCATCATAAATATGAAGAAGAGCTTCTTGTGTTTGACCAAGCCTGATTATGAGTATTATACTTATATGCTAACCTACCACATGAATGTCTTTTCATTGCCCAATCACCACTAATGATTCATTAGATTTGAAATTCAATAGATTAATACCATTGATTTTGATTTTCTAACTTCTATTTTTTATTTTTACTTCAGCACCAGAATTCTGCCAAGTTCCAAAGTTTTTGAAGATGGGACTCAATAGTACTTGGCCATGAACGTGAAATGTTGTAACCTACAAGACTACAGTCCAAGAGCTGGATAGTGAGATTTGGCTGGACAACTCTTTTTCTGCTCGCACTGACACAATGGGCCAAATGGCCTCCTTCTGTGATTCAATGATTCACAAGATGGGGCTGATATTGAATATAAACTGTATTGTACAACATTAATCCTTTTTTGGATTAAATTCTTTACGGCAACAGAACAAAACGATGGCATTTATATTGTGCCATTCACGTTCTCAAGACATCCCAATGCTTTGCAACCAGTTTTTGACATGTAATCACTGTTGCAGTGTGGAAAATATGAAGGAATTCTATAATATAGAGGAAGTCATACTGTCTCAAAGCCTTCAGACAATTTCAGTACTTCACAGAAGACATCCAGGCAAAATATTATTAGCAGCTAACACAGTAAGCTAATAATGAGCATACCTCGGCTCACTGAAGATTGAGTACAGCTAAAACTCCATTAGGCATTGAGAAGGCGCCGTACTCAGAGTTCAAAATGCTTGACAATCAGTGTCTTGCCAGGGGATGATAACTTCTTCAAAAGCAGGATATTGCTTATTATGTTCAACAAGATTTATATTCTGCGTGTTGTCTAGATTTTCACGTGCTTGATGCCCTAAAAAAGACAAAACTATGACACTTGGATATGCTAAAGATTTACTATTATTTCGACCATATCCAAAATCTGACTAGACTTTCTTCATGCTTGTTCATAGAGAGAACCAAGTTGATTCAAACATTTGTGCAAATGTTTGAGTCTGATAGACATTTTTCCAATGATAAAATCTACCCTCTGATGAGCCAGTCTAATTTTTATCTCTAAAGGACATATTATGGAAAACTCCAAAAACAGTGGTCAAAATGTCAGCTCTGAATATCATTAAATTCCCGTTGAACTCACTGATCAAAGAGGGACCCAAAACTTCCTCACATCAAGGTTCCAATGAGTCCTAGTTGTCAAAGAAGCTGGGTTGGGCACTGATCTGTTAAATATCCTTTTTGCAACTGGCTGATACTGGTGGCCTTCAGTGAGATTACATTATCACTTTGTCAGAGTAGCTGTCAGATACTTTTAGCATCTAAATTCAGATAGTCATTTACCACTGCATTCATTGGAGGAAAAGAGTTAACATAAATGTTTTATCAGATACATTATTTCTCGCAGAACACAATGATGATTTATCAGTACTTCTAGCTATTCTATGGCCATGCTCATTCTAAGAGGAACACATCTATTCCAGTAGGTAAGTACTGTATATTGATTGCTGTGAAATAATTCTACATTTCCAATTACAGTAAATATTATTGACTTAAAAGCAACATCTGCAATGATAGCTTAGATTTTGCTCTCCCTCTGCCCCCAGACTTACCCCAAGTCACATTGAACTGTTGATCATTAAAAAAAATAGGAGCAGAAGGAGACTTTTTGGACCTTCAAACTGCTTCGCCATTCATTACGATCATGCCTGACCATCCAACTCAATAGCCTGATCCCTCATATCATTTGATCCCCTTCGCCCCAAGTGTTATCTCTAACTGCTTCTCGATTACATACAATGTTTTGCCCTCAACTACATTCTGTGGTAGCAAATTCCACAGGATTACCACTCTCTGGGTGAAGAAAATTCTCCTCATCTCTGTCCTAAATAGTTTACCCTGGATCTTCAGACTGTAGTTCTGGAAAACCCCACCATCAGGAACATCTTTCTTGCATCTACTCTGTCTAGTCCGTTAGAATTTTGTAGATTTCTATGAGATCCCCCCTTATTCTTTTAAACTCCAGTGAATACAACCCTAATCTACTCAATCTCTCCTCATACGTCAGTCCTGCCATCCCAGGAATTAGTCTGATAAACCTTCTCTGCACACTCTCCAGAGCAAGAACATCCTTCCTCAGATAAGGAGACCAAAACTGTACACAATATTCCAGGTGTGGCCTCACCAAAACCCTGTATAATTGCAACAAGACATTCCTGCTCCTGTACACAAGTTCTCTCACTATGAAGGCCAACACGCCATTTGCCTTTTTTAATGCCTGTTGCAGCTGCATGCTTACCTTCAGTGACTGGTGTATGAGGACACCCAGGTCTCATTGCACATTCCCGTTCCCTAATGTATGGCCATTCAGAGAGTAATCTGCCTTCCTGTTTTTGCTACCAAAGTGGATAATCTCACACTTATCCAAATTATACTGCATCTGCTATTCATTTGTCCATTCACTCAACTTGTCCAAATCACACTGAAGGATCTCTGCTTCCTCCTCACAGCTCATCCTCCCACCTAGTTTTGTGTCTAGAGTCCCTGCAGGTCATATTGAGCCTCTAAGCCATATCAATTCCTGCCACATCACATCCAGAGCTGCACACCCCTAATCATGTTCTGAGCTCATCATTGCTTGTAACCAGAGGCTCTGCCTTAATTGCATCCAGAGTCCCCATTGATCACATACTGAGGCCGCTGGACCATTTCCAGAGACTCCTTAATTACATCCTGAGTGCCCCTTCCCTCCCATTCAACCATGCCTGATGAAAATGTAAATGAGACTTAACAGTTAAGATCTAATGAACCTTCACATTTTATTTGTTCACGGGATGTGGGCCCCACTGGATGGCCAGCATTTATTGCCCATCCCTAATTGCCCTCCATTTCAGGGGGCAGTTAAGAGTCAACCACATTGCTATGGCTCTGGAGTCATATGTAGGCCAAATCAGGTAAAGTCAGCAGATTTCCTTCCCTAAAGGACATTAGTGAACCAGTTGGGTTTTTACGACAATCGGCAATGGTTTCATTGGGGGACATTCAGGGAAGAGATAGTTCAGGTGTAAGCTAGGTATATTCCTTTGAAGGAAAAAGATAGACCATCCAAAGCTAATGCACCCTGGATAACAAAGGGGAAAAAAAGTTAAAATAAAAAAGAGAAAGGAGGAGTGTGACAAACATCAGGTGCAAGATTCAGGTTATAGGTGGAAGATTATGTAAAGTTCAGGAGGAAGTTGAAAAAGTTAATACTGGAAGCAAAGAAAGGTTATGAAAAAAGATGAGTTAGAAACATTACATTCACCACAAAACCATTTAATAAAGAGGTAGTTAATAGTTAGAGAAAAAGCTTTGCTGATTAAGAGCTCAAAGGGATATCTTTATGGAAAGACTAAAGTATTAAATTGTATCAGTCTTCATGAAGGAAGTTGATGATGTGAGGATTATACTGAAGAAGGATTGGGAAGTTATGGATATAGATCTCGATCTGTACATAAAGAATGTCTTCTCAATCTACACTAATACAAATACAAGATATACTAAAATGATTTAGGGCAGAATCTTCCATTCTGGAGTATAAGTTGGGTGTTGGGATCTGAAATGACAGTGATTTCTGTTCGTGGATGGGATGGCTGGCAATGTACAATCTTGTGCTGGTTAATTCATTAGATACGCATGCGTGAGGAGTTCGGTGAACCTCACAGCTGGGCAGGCAGGAAGTCCTCACCCCTGCCCTTAACTCAGGTACTCGAAGGTTCGGGCACTATATTTAAAGGGCATCCAACAAGTATTCACTCACTTCAAGCCAGGAGATCAGTCTGGCTGTCGTTCAAGATGGGGTGACCTACTGCAGAATGTGGCAGAGCAGACAATGTGTGGGACCATGGTTCAGCAATGCCTTGTCGCTGGTGCTCTCCTGACCATCTGGAACAAAGTGGTAAGTCCTGCTCCACAAGTTGGCAGCTGGAGGCCCTCCCATCTGACGAAGGCAGCCTGGACAGAGCTAACAGCATATAACAGAAGCAGTAGGGTCCACTAATGAACCTGGATGCAGTGCTGATAGAGGATGAACGATGTATTGTGCTCAGCAAGGATAAGTGGCACTGCCAATCAAACGCCCCTCTGTCAGTGACTCTCATCACCTCTAGCAAACTGAAGAAGGGGCACCTGCAACTAATAGATTGTTAGCTTTATAGCCAAAGACCCAGGACCCTCGAGGATATAAACTGGCACATTATTCTGCTCTCCTCCCCAGGGAGGTAAGACTCCACCCACCCAAAGTGTTTGTTCTCCCACTTCAAAGAATTTCACTTTCAGACAACTGTATCTTGTCAAACACATTTTAAAAATTGTGCGTGGTACACAGCAGACCGTTTTTGTCATCCACCAACCTGCTCCCTGCCCCAATCACCCTTGACTTACCGAATAAAACCATTCCTCTCCCCTCTGTTACCCTTGACCCTCTAGCCATCACACTCCACATGCCTTCTGTCCCCATTGAGCCTACACCCATTACCAGCCCCATGCTCACCCTCACCCTCCTGTTATCCGTGCCAATTGTTTCATCCATTTCTTTAACCCAACTCCCAGGAGATCATCTGCTACCCAACTATGAGCCTGGACCTGCCATCACCCCCCCCCCCCCCACCCCCCCACCCCCACAACCAACCTTACTGTGACTGTTCTGTTCCTTGCCCAGGACAATGAATTGTGAAATGATGTACTTCAAGAGGACTAATGATCTGGAGTTTCTATTCAATTGCACCTTTTTTGGCGAAATTCACCCAAAATCAACAAAACCAGCATTAAAGATTGCAGAATTTTAAATGCAAATTGTGTTCAGCATAAATCGAATTTCGCTGATTTTCTTGCACGGGAAGTAAGCCTTGTTCAACAAAAATGTCTAGACCTCCATGGTGTATTAATTACCATTGCAATTTTGTGCTAATTACACTCATTTATTGACCTTCATGGGAGCCTCTAAACATTAAACTGGAACTTTTGTGTGCAAGGACACCACTAGGCACCATTAAAAGCATTTGAATGCATTTTATTTAAGAAACTGACTATTGTGCCCAATATAGCTAGCAAATCGTTCTGTATATTTTTCAAAAGTTATTTTGAATAATTTAAAATTCGGGTACTCATAGGTGTTGAATCGAAAAATCCACTTTTAGCTCCAATAATCAATCTTCACGAAATTACCACTCTTAATACATCAAGGAATATCTTAAGGCAATTTTTAGAAAGAATGAACATGGGACCTAAAACCTTGCCCATTTGCATTGATTCATGGCAAACTGCACATTTAGCAGTATTCACCTTGTCAAGGGCAGTTAGGAATGGGCAATAAATGCTGGTCTTGTCAGTAGTGCTCACACTCCACAAATGAAAGATTTAAAAAAAACAAATGAATTTGAGCAGCAACACAAGGAGGGGAAAAAATCAAAAGAAATGCAATTTTAGGAGCAATTTGTGCCCATTCATTGATTGTGGCCAAAGCAAAAATTCTACATCAGTATAAATAGCACAATTTTGAAACACGCAGATGAGTAGAGAGAACTCGGTGGCCAGATAAACAAATCCCTAAAGGTTTCACAGTGAATTGAAAATATGGTTACAATACATACGAGTTACTTGGGTCTATATCGAGGATCAGGATACATAAGAAAAGAGACCATGGTGAAATTTATAAAGCATTGATTAGACCTCAGCTGGAGTTTTGTGGACAATTTTGGCCACCATGCTTCAAGAACCGTGAAGAGGTCACAGAGGAGATGTACCCAGCATGTTACCAGACATGAGGAAACATTGGAAGAGTTCTGGCTGCCCTCTTCGGAATGAAGAGGGTGAAGAGGTGACCTGATCGAGCTTTTCAAGATGGTGAGACATTTTGATAGAGGAGATGGAGAAAAATTATTCCCTCAGGTGAGTGATCAATAACTGGAGGTCGCAGATTCAAAATCACCGGCATAAGAACAAGAGGGAAGATGAGGATTTTTTTTCCCATTCAGAGAGTTGTCAGGATCTGGAATGCTCTACCTGCAAAGGTGTTGGAAGCTGATTCCATAAGTAATTACAAAAGGGAATTGGACAGATATTCCCAGATGAGGAACTTACAGGGTTAGAAACAAAAAGCAGGGTTGTGGGAGACTAAGAACCAGTACAGGCACAGTAGGATGAATGGGCTCCTTCTGTGCTGTATGTTTCTATGATTCTATGGATTGATTTCATTCAGATTGTGTTACTGTTCACATCTGAACATTTACGTAAACACTTATTTACGGAAGCTCTGACAGAAGGTTCCTATTGTTATAACACCAATTTGATGCCAAGTCTAGGGAGGCTGTGAGTTTCATAATAAATTATTAACAACATTATATTTGGCAAAAAGTTTAACAATGTCTTATCTGTAAACATGAGAAAAGGAGTATGGATTTGAAAAAGGCAACAAAGAGTAGTTTGAAGGCAAATGCACCACAGTGTAACTGCAAATTGCAACTTTACATATTTCAAACTTATTCACAAACCACAAGGTGCAAGGTTGATTTGATATGCCAGGTTAACAGAAGGTGGTAAAGTTCTGGTATTGCAGCAAACTGAAGGCAAACGTATTAAGGGAGAGCCAAATATCGAACCAACAATGGCAGGAGTCATGCAAGATATTTTAATTAGGATTTGTATTGTAGTCCTTATTGGTTCTTTGAGTGTATGACCTGTTGGTACTGACTCATTTTTAAATGAATAAAATTATTAAGTTTTAATATTGGCTGAATTATCAGGATTTCAATTGTTGAAGATCCGCCATTGACCTGCCACATAGCAACAGAGGAACGCTCTCCAAGACATGTCACAAATGAAAAACAATTACAATGAAACATCAAGGTTGGTTAGGCATTGCAGGTGTGGAAAAACCTCTAAAAGAATCATCCAATTAGGAAAGAACTGGTGCAAAAGTGTGTACAAAATTTTACAGATTGTTATTGAAACATGGTGAACTCTGAAATGAAAAGGAAGAAGGAAATCAATATAGGGCATTGAGAGGTTAATACTGACTTTGAGCTTTTATACAAATGTGTTTAGGATTTTTGTACTTGAAGAAGTAATGGCAGAACCAATGGAATGAATCAAGACTGCTGGTTTGAAAATGCTTTAACCAGAAACTGCTCGAAACAAATCACCTGCAATATTATTTATTTTATGAGTTATAATCATTTTACCTGTCAAATCATGCGCTTAGCCTTGCCAAATAAAAATTATGGTTGTGGTGGTTATGTTGCACCCACCAAAGGATCATTTTCTGCAATATATTTATAGACACAATGGCTTGAATGGTCTCGTTCTATGCTTTAACCATTCTATAATTCTGTGATCTCAAAATGATAATTTCAGTGGCCTACAATCTCAGCAGGAAGCCACGGTTGAAGGGAGAGCACGATAACACTGTAGCTCTGACTTTCTGGTCCAAACCTGCTGCCAGACTTTTGAATGGACCTACCTAGCATTAAGTTGATCTTTCTCTACACCCTAGCTATGACTATAACACTACATTCTGCATCCTCTCCTTTCCTTTCCTATGTATGGTATGCTTTGTCTGTATAGCATGCAAGAAACAATACATTTCACTGTATACTAATACATGTGACAATAATAAATCAAATTAAACCCTCTTTTACTGTAACTCACTGCTGACAATGTGGACCTGCTAGACACCCAACAGGAATGGGTACCCTTGTAAGGGTGGCAGTTTCCTATTCCTAATCTAGTCCTAAATATTGTACTCCCACTGGTGCTACAACTGAAATGAACTAGTTTAACGCACACCAGAGATTGACCCTGGTAAA
The DNA here is from genome assembly GCF_964213995.1 of Mustelus asterias. Taxonomy (NCBI): domain Eukaryota; kingdom Metazoa; phylum Chordata; class Chondrichthyes; order Carcharhiniformes; family Triakidae; genus Mustelus; species Mustelus asterias. Next base: position 37,952,029 of record NC_135811.1, on the reverse strand, counting down.
TTGCTTGTCTGTATGGGTAACGTTCTGGGGCAGAATTTGATGGTCTTCTGCAGGTGGCTGTGAGGGCGAGGATGACTTGTAAAATTCTATGGACAGGATTTCATGGGTGGCCGTGTTTACCATCCCATCTCTGATAAAGTCGCCATGGAAACTATCCCAGCTTCTATGGATGGTCCTGTTGCCATTTCACACTCGGAGAAGCATTAAGTGGCTAAGGAAGAAAATTTTACCCCCACCTGGGGAGTAAGTCTTACTTCCAAGAGTTGCTGATCAATCAAATGGCTGCCAGCTGTCTGATCCCAGTAGTGCCACCGGGAGCAGTGGCCACTTCTGGGACTACATCTAATCCCACTGAAGAAGAGGTAGGAGTTGGGTGACAGGTAAGTTACGGGGGTTCTTAGCAGGGCAAGGAGACTAGGCCCAGAGTGGAAGGAGAGAGGGTCTATCAGGGAGGCACTACCCGCCCTCCTACCTGAGGCCCAAGCAACCTTAGCTGCCGAGCTTTCCACCTGTTGTCGACCTCCTCTCTCCATCCAGCCAAAATATTGCAGCGAGGCGGGAAGGGGTCTTTAAGTGGCCATTAATTTGCTACTTAAGGGCTTCAATTAGTGCAAGAGCAAGCAGGTCACCTGAAGCCTTACCCATTATCAGTTAAATTGCGGCTGGGTCAGGGTAGATGGGTAGGCAGGAAAGGCACACAGAAATCCCAGTGGGCTGGTAAAAATTTGTCCCATGACTGCCTTTCCTGCTTGCCCTCACAACAATTGAGGCCATTAAGTGGACAATTAATGACCACTTTTCATCCAGCCACAATTTTTCAGCAAATGGGAAGAGGTTGGCAGTGGTTAGGAAGCCCAGCAGTTAAGTCCGCTTGGTCTTGAACAGGAAAAGGGGGTGTGGTGCTTCATTCATGGGCCTGTTTCTTTGGTCAGAGTTCCCCTGCAAAGATCTGCACTCCCTCCCCGCAAAGATCTGCACCCCCCCATCCCCCAAACTGCCCCTCCACCTTGCTGCACTCCAACCCTCAGCCCTCTCACGTTAACCCCCTCCTCGACTGAACCTCTTCATTTCTCCAGGCCTCACCTCAGTGTAGTGCGGAGGGCGGTACTGTTGGAGATGCTTGTTTTTGGATGAAACATTAGACCATAGTTCTGTCTGCCTCCTTACGCAACAATAGCAATTTTTACTAATCTATTGAAAAGCAAGCAGTGAGTGAAATTACAAATGTTAAGGTTAATGGTATTAGTGCTGGTTCCTAATTTACACTGTGGGTTAATGCTATGGTTGTAATGAGTCCTGACAGTTCAGGACAGTATTTAAAGAGCAGGATATTCTCCCCAGTGTCTGGCTAATATTTATTCTTCAGCCTGCACCACTAAAACAGATTATCTGGTCATTATCAATTTGCTGTCTGTGGGACCTTGCTGTGCACAAATTGGCTGCTGTTTTTCTTATATGAGAACAATAACTGCAATTCAAAACGTACTTCATGGGTTGTAAAGCCAACGGGGATGTTCCGACATCACGAAAGAGACTGGGACCAATGCAAGGACTTTCCTGAAAAACAAAATTAAATCCTTAATGGAATTTGAAAACCAGCATGCAAGTCATCCAGATTTGCTTTTGATTTCATTCAGTGCTTGTTTGCAAATGGGTGTAAATACTGCTGAATGTTCAAACATAGACCTATAATATTCAGCTTTAAATATTATCCTTGATTATTTTCAACTTTTGTGTCCCAGATTACTCTGACAGTGAGTCGCAACTTCACAAACCTTTGGGCATGTCTATCCTTGCCATATGATCTAGAAAAGCCTTTGGGGGTGAACAGCAAAAACCTGGTTGAAAAATGGAACGGTACAGTGTCTGATTTTCACGTGGAAAATGGCTGCTAAAGTATTTAATAGTGCCTGTGGCATGTGCACTTTCTTTCCACGTTGCACCACAGGCCAAATTAGTTAAGTTATGGTCCAGGGCACCCACCTGAAACAAGCAACAATAATAGGCAAAAGCAAATACTGCGGATGCTGGAATCTGAAACAAAAAACATAAAATGCTGGAAAATTTCAGCAGGTCTGATAGCATTTGCAGGGAGAGAATAGAGCCAACATTTTGAGGCACATTGCCTTTGCAAATCTGGAGCCTCATGCCTAATTAGTCCATGCCTTACCACAACAAATACTAAATAAGTGAATAATCTAATAGTGATATGATAGATATATACGATAGAAATTATTTTGTCTAATTCCTCAAGTGAATAAAATAATGAATGACTGTAGGCCCCAAATTTTGATTGCGTCCTAATCAGATGCCCTATCTCAAAGAAGTAACTAGACTCCAGCTTAATACAGCCATATAAGGGCCTCAGCAGAACTCTCGCCAGCTGAGAGCTGGTAAGAATTCCATCAAGGCTCTTCGAAGGACCCCAGAAACTTTCCAGACATAAATAATCAATCCTGGAGGGGATCAATTACTTTTGTCATGCTGGCAAATGGCTCCCTTAGGAGCAGAGATTTTTTAAAAAAACATTCCTCCATCTTCAGCCCAAGAAGGGCCTTGGGGTGATTTGAGTGAGTGGCCGCAGGCTGCAATGAGATACAACAATAGTTCACAGCCACAACTCTTCGAGCTGGATTGTTCTCTTTTCAGCAGTTGTTATTCCTGTAGCGCTGTGTTGTCTAGAAGCCTAGTTACCCATTGGGTGTAGTAGGTTGATTAGATATTTTTCTGTTGCCATGGTAGAGGCTGGAAGAGGCGGTGTGGCGCATCAGGTTTTAATGAGTCTCACGGTAGTAATTTTCATAATTGTTGTGGAAGTATTGCAGTGTGGTGAAAAAATCATATCCAATGAGTGTTATACAGCTGGTGGAAAGATCAAAACTTCTGTATGAAAGAGAATACTACTTGGTTTTAATGTTTTAATGACTGCAGAGAAGTCATGAGATTTTATTCAATATAGACACCAATTAACCATAAAATACAATTGATACATGTTATAAAAAATAAATTGTGATCTTTCATCCCATTTCCCCTCACTGTGCATGTTATTTATGACATATTCGGCTGACAAGTTAATCTCAGTTTATCTGTCACTCTGGCTGTTTATTCTGATTTTCATCATCTTTTCAGGCACCAGATCTCAATTACTCTTGCGCAATTGATTTTCCTGGTATTGTATTGTTTTCTGTTGGCTAAATACAAAATAAGGGCGGGGATTTTCTGGCCATGCTCACCCCAAAAACCGGAAGATCCCGCCTAAGGGACCTCTGCATGGTCCCCCAACCACCCCCTCCCCCCTTTGCTCCGATTCCTGTGGCAGACAGGAAAAATCCGCCCGCCCCCACCGCCCTCCCCAAAAGGTTTTTTTGCAGCGATGACAATATTTGTTTTCAGGTTTTCTTGAGAAACATGTCCGGATGGACAACAATGATATTAAGACTTTGCAGAAAATTATGCCCAGTTCCATTTCGGAAAGATTCTAGCTTGGCAAACCTATTTATTTAACCAGCAGAACTAAATATCAACAGGAAAGCAACAGCTATTGAAAAGTTCAGCCCTGCATCGTTAGTGGCCTTGAATAACATTTTAATCGCACTTTCCTTCTCCAATTAAAACCAGTTACTCACACAGCCACCTGTTTACAGTTGAAGAAAATGTTTGCATGACCAGATAATTTATTTATGCCTTTTCTAATTACATGATAATATGTCAAATCTGGTGCTTTATTGTGAAAATACATACGGCAAATATAGAATCTATCGGATGCTAAAAGCCCCTCATTGTTCTCACTGCGTTGCATGATATGCTGTTTTAGAACACTGCCATTATCTAAGGCATGCAAAAGATATTTTTTATGTCATGCAGCAGATATCCTGTGGTGTTGTTCACAGTTAAACTGGAGCATGGTTATTAGGTTCAGCTGCTCACCTTTCCCTTTCTCTTTAAGGTCGCTGCTCGTGTATTCCCGACAGAGAAATAGTCTAAATAGGTCCATTAGAGACTAATCGCTGTTGTTGTTATACGTTTCTGTAGATTGTCAGCTGTTCGGTTCCTCCCCTTGTTATCTCAACAACTTCCCCAGGTTATCTCAAGGTCAGAAAAAAAAAGCAGGAAAAATAACTTGCTCACTTTCTGTTTTCGTGCATTTTTTTAAGGATTGTCCAGCCGTGATTTGTTATTTTCACCAAGTATCATATGAACATATAAAATAGGAGCAGAAATGGGTCATTTGCCTTTCGAGCCTGCTCCACCATTTGATAAGATCAGAGCTGATCCGTTTGTATTTCAAGTTCTACATTCCCACCTACCCCGATAACCTTTAATTCCCTTGTCCAACAAAAATTCATCTGCCTTAAAATTATGCAATGAACCCGCCTCCTCCACCTTCTGCGGCAGGACTTTTTTTCATTTTTGATGGACTTGAGGTGGTAACAGAATAAAATGGTGTCATGAACCTGACTGATGTTAACTGCGAGGGCATCCCAATGTGGAAACTCCCATTCATGGTGGTGTATAGTTTTGTCTACAAGAACGGTGTAAGGGTCATGTGTGATATCCAGTGAGAACAGTAACCAGCCCAGTCAGTCATTGTATGACACTTATTAAAGACTATTTACTACAATAAAGAAAAGACATATATACACAAATAGGATTATAATAATCTAAGACTGCATATAAGACTGCTATACACACCATCACAGTTTAAGTAGGAAGTACCCTTCTAATCCAAAGTACGCTTACAAGGTCTGAACTCTCTCAGGACTTGCCTCTTCCCAAACAACATCCAATCTAATAGATCTATAAGTAAAGGCCAGCTTATAGTTACTACACTGTATATGATTGAATAATTCATCTGGGGAATGTCTCCTCTTAGTTCAGCGAAGATAAGGGATTTTAATTGCCTCCACAGAAGGTACTCTGCACCCTTGCTTCTGGTCTGCTAACCAGCACCGTCTTACAGGCTGCTAGCTGGACTCTGCACCTCAGGCTGCTAGATGGATACTGCCCCTGCTTTCACAAAAAGGTTGCCAATTATCTCATTGTTTACCCTTGAAGGTCCTCTCTGTATATTTGGCTGTCTGTCCCCTCGGCTTCTGTTAGTTTGAACATCAGCAGTATGTCTTCCCTGAATGGTACCATTGCCTACCCCAAAGTATTTCCTATTAGCAGGATGATGTATTTCTTTTCAGTCTACCTACAACTGCTAAGCTCGTTATTGGGATTCCCATCCAGTGAAATACCTTCAGAAATGCTGGTGGCTTTGAATCTTTTTTTTGATACATTCGTGGGACATGGGCGTCGCTGGCTGGCCAGCATTTATTGGCTATCCCTAGTTGCCCTTGAGGTGGTGGTGGTGAGCTGCCTTCTTGAATCGCTGCAATCCATGTGCTGTGGGTTGACCCACAATGCCATTAGGGAGGAAATTCCAGCACTTTGACCCAGTGACTGCGAAGGAACGGCGATATATTTCCAACTCAGAAAGGCGAGTGGCTTGGAGGGGGACTTGCGGGTGGTGGTGTTCTCATGTATCTGCTGCCCTTGTCCTTCTAGATGGAAGTGGTCATGGGTTTGGAAGGTGCTGTCAAAGGATCTTTGGTGAATTGCTGCAGTGCATCTTGTAGATAGCACACACTACTGCTACTGAGCATTGGTGACAGAGGGAGTTGATGTCTGTAGGTGTGGTGCCAATCAAGTGGGCTGCTTTGTCCTGGATGGTGTCAAGCTTCTCAAGTGTTGTTGGAGCTGCATCTATCCAGGCTAGTGGAGAATATTCCATCACACTCCTGACTTGTACCTTGTAGATGTTGGATAGGCTTTGGGGAGTCAGGAGTGAGTTACTTGCCACAGCATTCCTAGCCTCTGACCTGCTCTTGTAGCCACTGTGTTTATGTGGTGAGTCAAGTTGAGTTTCTGGTCAATGGTAACCCCAAGGATGTTAAAGTGGGGGATTCAGTGATAGTTACACCATTGAACGTCAAGAGGCAGTGGTCAGAGTATCTCTTATTGGTGATGGTCACTGCCTGGCATTTGTGTGGTGTGAATGTTACTTGCCACTTGTCAGTTCAAGCCTGGATATTGTCCAGATCTTGTTGCATTTGAACGTGGACTGCTTCATTATCTGAGAAGTCGCAAATGGTGCTGAACATTGTGCAATCATCGGCGAACATCCCCACTTCTGACCTTATGATGGAGGGAAGGTCATTGATGAAGTAGCTGAAGATTGTTGGGTTGAGGACACCTGCTGGCACATTCATGACTTTGGCAGTTATCACCACAAATTTGCTGCAGAAAATCCCCAAAAAGACCCAAGCAATTTTCCTCTTTAAGGTGGGAAGTGGAAGTGTGGAGATTACCTAACATTATGAACCTGCCTCCTGCCCAACAATGCCTACCCATGCTATTTTCATGGTGGGTGGCGGGGATGGGCTGGAGTCAGAATTGCTGCCTCCTGAAGCAGGCCGGAAGTGGAAACACAGGTGAGTGGATGCCAAGGCAGTTAGGTTAAAAGGCCTGGCTCTGTTTTCTAGAAGATTGGTCCAGTCCTGTAGGTGACTGTTAGGCCCCCTAACCTTCACCCCTACTTCTAAAAGAAATTTTTATTAAGAGATTATAAAGCTGTCAAAATAATAGTTAATCAAAAACTACATCAATAAAACATGATGAGCTCAGAAAACTATCAATATAAATAAAATTGCGATCCCCTTCACAGTTGTGTGAACAATCCTTGCTAAGCTGAATCCATTAATGGGTTTACAGCTCAGCTAAGCATCAATAATGAGATTCCATTTTACAACTGTGCCAACAAAACCTCCAGAGCTAAATGTATTAATGCCTTTGAAGTCATCCAAAGAGCACAATCATCTGTTCAAGCATTGAAATAGTGGAGTAAATGTCTGAGTTGTCAATCAAAGAGTTCAGATATTGTTCAATCTTTCAAGCAGTAATAGAAGTGTCTGAGCTTTAGGTATCTGTTCAGGCTGTGATGCAGTGGAGCAGATGTCTGAGCTGTCATTCAATGAAAAGAATAAAGCACACAGACAACTTTGTCTCTACAAGGACCGTGTGGTGGTCACTCCTACTGATACAATCATTGACATGCATCAGCGGCAGGCAGGTTGGTAAGGATGAGGTCAAATGTGTTCTCCCATCTTGTTGGTTCCCTCAACACCTGCCATAGACCTGGTCTAGTAGCTGTGTCCTTTAGGACCGAGCCAGATCGGTCGGTGGTGGTACTACCGAGCCACCCTTGGTGATGGACATTGAAGTCCCCCACTCAGAGTACATTCTGCACCCTTGCCACCCTCAGTGCTTCCTCCAAGTGGTGTTTAACATGGAGCAGAATGCATTCATCAGCTGGAGGGGCGGAGGTGGAGGGCGGGGGGGGGGGGGGGAATAGTATGTGGTAATCAGCAGGAGGTTTTCTTGTCTATGTTTGATCTGGTGCCAAGAGAATTCATAGGGTCCAGAAGTCCTTCCAACAAATATTTCCAGGCAGCAACAAGTGACTTTGCCATATTATTCAGGTAGATATTCACCATTGCATCAAAAAAGTCATTTTTACTCTATTCATGAGGGTTGCATAATTCCTACCCTTCCTAATTTATGCAGAAAAATAAAATAAGATCTCTGCAGTCCTGAGGATGAGCTGGATTCTCAAAAGTTCAAGGAACAATTTCTGGAATGCACATACCCCTGAAATTCCCCTTGTGGCACCCACTCAATGTTATAAATAGGAAAGGTTTTCATTTTATTAATTCCCAGCAATGCCAGAAATCTTAGCCTACGCCTCAGTACCACAGGCGCGAATAGCTGCCATGATGCACATGAGTGCAAAAAACAAGGTTAAAGACAATTAACTTCAGCCAGAATTGCTGAGTGGATGATCCATCTTGGCCTCCTCCAGAGGTCCCCATCACCACAGATGCCAGTCTTCAGCCAATTCGACTCACTCCACAGGATGTGAAGAAACAGCTGAGTGCACTGGATACAGCAAAGGCTAGAGACCCCAACAACATCCCTGCTGTAGTGCTGAACACCTGTGCTCCAAAACTAGCCGCACTCCTAGCCAAGTTATTACAGTACAGCTACAACACTGACATCTACTGGACCATGTAGAAACTTGTCCAGGTACGTACCATTCACAAAATTAGGACAAATCTAGTAAGGTGGTAATGGCCACCTTACTAGCCGCCTCTTAATTGATGGAAGGTATCAACAATGAAAGCGAGAGTCATTTATTCACTGATAAATCTGCTCACCAATACTCAATCTGGGTGAAACCATAGCCACTTGGCTTCACATTTCATTACAGATTTGGTCCAAAAATGGACGCTGGAGCTGAATTCAAGAGCTGAGGTGAGAGTGAATGCTCTTGACAGGATCCTGAATGCTCTTGAATTTGACTGAATGGCAGTAAAACTGAACTCAATGGGAAACAGGGGGAAATGTCTCAAGTGGCTGGAGTAATACATGGCACAAAGAAAGACAGATGTGGTTGTTGGAAACCAGTCATGTTAGCCCCAGGCACCTCTGTTGGAGTTCTTTAGGGTGGCACACAAGGCCCAATTATCTTTCAGTTATTTCATCAATTATCTTTCCTTAATCATACGCTGGAAGTGAGAATATTCACTATTGATTCACTGTCTTCAACACCATTCACAGTTACTCAGATAATGATAGAAGCAAAATACTATGGATGCTGGAAATCTGAAATGGAAACAGAAAATGCTGGAAGTACTCAGCAGTCTGGTACCACCTGTGGTGGCAAGAGATTAAATGATAAAAGTTTTCATGGTGCAAGGTCAAAGGAAGTGAAAATAGCAGTGGTGAAAAAAAAAGGATGTGCACCATCTCTATTTATTTATTTCAGATGATGGCTACTCAGGATCCTGCCATTCGCACCCCCTCTAGACCCATCTCTTGTTTACTTATTTGTCCCATTACCACTTCCTTTGGCAATTCACCATGAAGCCTTTTATCATTTTTCTGCCTACCATCGTGTCACAGACCTTCCCTTTCATCCTTTTTCTCACTTGCTCTGAACTTATTATATTTTAACCTTCCCCTGTTTCGCTGAAATGTTACTGTCTTGAAACGTTAACTTTCTTTCTCTCACAGGGTTGCTGCCAGATATACTGAGTATTTCCAGCATTTTATTTTTTTTGCTCGGGTAATGAAGCAATCCATGTCCGCATGAAGCAAAACCTGTATAGCATAATGCACTACAGCAATTTTCCTCTTGCTTCTTAGAATCATAGAATCCCTACAGTACAGAAAGAGGCCGCTTGCCCATCGAGCCTGCACCGACAACAATCCCACCCAGGCCCTATCCCCATAACCCCATGTATTTATACTTCTAATCTCCCTGACAATAAGAGGCAATTGAGCAAGGCCAATCAACCTAAGCCGTACATCTTTGGATTGTGGGAAGAAACTGGAGCACCCAGAGGAAACCCACGCAGACAAAGGGAGATTGTGCAAACTCCACACAGTTACCCTCGGCCGGATTTGAACCTAGGTCTCTGACACTGTGAGGCAGCAGCGCTAACCATTATGCCACCATGTTTTCCATTATACAGTAGTTTCCAAATCCATGACATCTACTGGTTAGAAGGACAAGGGCAGCAGGAGCATAGGAACACCACCACCTGCAAGCTTTCCCCCCCTTTAAGTCACACACCATCCTGACTTGGAACTATATCGCCGTTCCTTCATCGATGCCAGGCCAAAATCCTGGAACTCTCTGCCTAACAACACTATGAGAGTGCTTTCACCACAAAGGCTGCAGCAGTTCAAGAAGGTGGCTCCCCTCCACCTTCTCAAGGGCATTTAGGGATGGTAATAGATGCTGGTCTTTCAAGCAATGCCCACATCCCATGAATAAGTAAAAAAAAACTGATAGTGCATAAAAGAAGATCATTGGCATGACTAGCAGCACCTGCCAAGATATCACCCACCATATGTGCACCTATCTGGCATGTGGCACCTAGCTGGCAATGGCTATGGGTAAATGTCTTCACAGAGTCCAGGGTCAGCAGTGAGTCAGATGCAGAGATCTGCCATCTGCTATAAAAGCACCTGCTGGCATGCACCATAGGGCTGGCAAAGCAAGTGACAGAATCGGTCTGCTGGAGCCCCAAGGCTGCACAGAAGCATTCCTTTCCTTCGTTTTTATGAAGTGCTTCATAATCTCCTGTTCTTCAGCCTTGGCAAAGCTGCTAATGATTCGAGATGTTTTATTGAACTTTTCTGAAAGGTTTCAGAATTTTTGACGCTCTCCTTTTTCTCAATCTTTTTAAGCTTCACGAATATGTAATTTTCTACTCTCATCATCGTTTTTCTCCTTTATTTGTTCACAGAATGGGCAGCACAGTGGCAAGCACTGCTGTCTCACAGCACCAGGGACCTGGGTTCGATTCCCGGCTTGGGTCTCTGTCTGTGTGGAGTTTGCACATTCTCCCTGTGTCTGCGTGGATTTCCTCCGGGTGCTCCGGTTTCCTCCCACTCTCCAAAGATGTGCGGGTTAGGTGGATTGGCCATGTTAAATTGCCTCTTAGTGTCAGGAAGACTAGCTGTGTAAATGGATTGGGTTATGGGGATAGGGCCTGGGTGGGATTGTGGTCGGTGCAGACTCAATGGGCTGAATGGCCTCCTTCTGCACAGTAGGATTCTATAATTCCATTGATTCTAATGTGGGTGTCACTGGCAAGGCCAGCATTTTTTGCACATCCCTAATTGCCCTTGAGAAGGTGGTGGTGACTCACCTTCTTGCACCACTCCTGACCATGGGATGTAGATACACCTACAGTGCTGATAGGGAGGGATTGTGTGTTTTCCTTTGGTCTGGACATAGCCTGGTGAATAACCATGCTCATATCCATGCTAATGAACCAACTCATGAAATGGGATTGCTGTTCTCAAATTATCATTCAGGTCAGATTAACACCTTTTCCTAACCTTTTAGACATGACTCTACCAGCAGACAAAAGTCGGCCCTGGAGAGTGGCTATTCAATGTGTGATTTTGAAAGTTTGAAGTGATGTGCTTTATCTTTGGTCAAAAGAACAGCAAAGGTGCACAACGAAGGGTAATAGGACTGGAGAGGACTAACAGTGCAACAGTGCAATCACAAAATCTAAAATTTCTGAATTGCACATTCCCTTAAACTTTTCAATAGTATTTGGTTACATTGTCTTCCCAGGCAGTCTGTTCCAAACATTTTGTGTGTAAAATACTTAAATCTAAAGGAACAGAAGATATGTCCAGAGGAGGCATGAACAGCAGAATCTTGAAGAGTTATCATCCGAAAGGGAAGGAAAGGAAATTGAGGAAGTGCAGATCTTTTCTTCATTTACTTTTTCTATTACCACTCCACTTGGCTTTGCACCACCTCTCTTGAACTTATTATTTGTATCTTCCTCTGTGGTTCTTGAATGCTGGAACAATATTTCCTGAGTCTTACTTTTTTTCAGAGTAAATCACGGACTCTTCAACTTTATCTGGAAGAGATTTTTTTTCTCTAACAGATGGATGATGGATTCTTATTTGTTCCTGTACTTTCCACATTCTTATGCCTAGCATTAGTATTATTTTCAATTAAAACATAACAGGGGTCATTTTAACAGAGCAATGTTATAAAATGGGTGACATGGAATTAGCATCCTATTTTGCACAGTGCCCAAATTTATTTTCCACTGCTGTCGATGGAAGGAAAGGTCAGGCAGGGACATAAGGAGTAATCAATTCAATATCACCTATTTTACATAATCGGTTGGATATAAAATTGCTCGCAGCATGTCACCTTATACTTCTTATTGCTTAATAAAAAACTAATACTACTTAGGAATGGTTATTGCAAAAATTACAATAAAACATAAAACAAGCCTCCAGAAAAAAAAAGTACTTAATCTAGGTATCAGTTTGATTGCCTTTTCTTGCACTGACTTTAATGACTGAATGTCATTTTGTGGTAGAACAGTGGCCAGAATTGTAGACAATATTCCAGCTGTGGCCATACCAGTGTCCTGTATAATCTTGGGTTTTGCACGCTCTGGCTTGGATTATACCTTTAAAGAACCAGTTAACGTTTGCTGCTGCTGTGCACCACACTGTTGTTTCAGTCGCTATTCACAAAATTCCACGTCCCCCTCCTGTGTTGTGTCCTTTAGCCTGATCCATTTAGTTTATATTACCACTATTTTTCCCCCTTCCCTAGTCTCATTAACTTGCATTTGTTGGAATTAAATGCCATCTGCCACTCATCAGCTTACCTTCCCAACCTATCCAGATCTCCGTGCATTTCATTTGCCAGTTCTCTGTTGCTTGAACTCTCCTCCCTAATTTGGCATCCTTCACAAGCAGAAACAGCTTTGTTTCTGCCCTTCGCTCAAAGCTGTAAATAGGACTGGGTCCAGCGCTGATCACCGTTGCACTTCCCCAGCGACCCTTTCCATGTCAATGTTGCTCCAATTGCAACCATCCTTTACCTTCTCCTGTTTAACTAATTTGGAGGCCACTTTAGAAACTTGCTCCTTATTTCATTCATGCAATTCATTTTTGCACACTTAACTGGGCCTTAGGCCTCCAAAATTCACCACATGATACCGTTGTGCCTCATCTGTCTGAAAAAAAAAAGTGGGCACCCTTTATTGGCTTCTGTGCCTTTTAGTTGCCGAGGGTGACTGCCTGAAATAAGCTTTAGGTTATTTAAATATGTAAATCAAGTTCATATGCTGGCTCCCCATGACTACTGGCTGATTCCCACGATCCTCAATTGGTGAGCTGCAGTGGGACAGTCTTTTGGCACCTGTAGCTTGCTGTTAGCCTTTAAGTGAGGCACAGACAAGGAACAGTTTTTTCTCTGACTCTGTGCCTGTTTTGGGCTCAAATAGAATTTCTCCACTGCCATTTCAATAGTGAACTCCACGCAATAGGTTAAGCAAGACCCTGTCTCCCATTTTCCATGCTGACTCCCTCATGCCACACCTATTTAGATGGCTCATTATTAGAGCACAGAAACAGGCTATTCAGCCCAATTAGTCCATGTCAGCTTCAAGAAGTTTCCTCTCAAATCTCACCTCATCAGCATACTCTTTTAATATTTTCTGCATCGTGTTCTTGTCTAGCTTCCTCCTAAATGCATTTATGCTATTTGCCTTCACTACTATATTCTGGGAAAGTAAGTTTGTCATGAATTCCTAATTGGATTTATTAATGACTGTGTTATACCATATTGTCCAAGGCCCAATCATCTTCAGCTGCTTCATCAATGATCTTCCTTCCAATATAAGGTCAGAGGTGGGGAGGTTTGCTGATGTTCACACAGTGTTCAGTCCCTTTTGCAATTCCTCAGATGCTAAGACCTTCCAGGTCCAAATGCAGCCACATCTGGACAATATCCCCACTTGGGCTGATAGCTGGCAAGGAACCACACAAGTGTCAGGCAATGACTATCTCCAACAAGAGAGATTATAACGTTAGTCCTTTGACATTCAATGGCATTACCGTTGCTGAACTCCTCCACTATCAACATCCTGGGGGTTGCCATTGATCTCAAACTGGACTGGTCTAGCCATACAAATACTGTGCCTACAAGAGCAACTCAGAGGCAAGGAACCCTGCGGCAAGTAACACAAATCCTGACTCCCCAAAGCCTGTTCACAATCTACAAGGCACAAGTCAGCAGTGCGATGGAATACTCCCCACTTGCCTAAATGAATGCAGCTTCAAAGATACTCAAGAAATTTAACACTCTCCAGGACAAAGCAGTCCGCTTGATTGGTACCCCTTCCACAAATACTCACTTCCTCCACCTGTGAAGCATAGTAGCAGCAGTGTGTACCATCTACAAGATGAATTGCAGGAACTCACCAAGGCTCTTGAGACAGCACTTTCCAAATTCGTGACCATTACTATCTAGAAGGACAGGGGCAGTAAATACATGGGACACCTTGAAGTTTCTCTCCAAGCCACCCACCATCCTGACTTGGAAATAAATATATCACTGTCCCTGGGTCAAAATCTTGGAACTCCCTCCCTAACAGCACTATGGGTGTACCTATACCACATGGTCTGCAGTAGTTTAAGTGGTTCATCACCATCTTTTCAAGGGAAATTAGGGATGGGCAATAAATGCTGGCCTAGCCAGAAATCTTCTCATCCCGTGAATGAATATTTAAAAAATTGTAACCCCTAGGTTTTGATTCCTCCACAATTGGAAAACAACTTCCCTGCTCTATCAAGCATTTCCATCCTTCTCAAGATTTCACAGTCCTCTCATTTCTGGAGAAAGGACGTCCAGCCTACTCAGCATTTCCTGATCATATATCCTTTGATTTCTAGTATTATCCTTGTAAATCCTTATTGTACTTAATGTTTATCCTTCTAATAAAATGAAAACTAGAACTGTGCAGTGTAGACCAAACCTTTGTATCTCCTTTGTGATGTATTCTTCTGCGTTACTCACAACAGAGGATAGGCTCTCTGGCCTGTCTAGTGTCCAATGGTTTGATTGAACTATGTCTCATTATGACAGTCGTCTTTGCTTTAAGTTGACTGTACTCGATTGCTTAAGTTTATGGGTGGAACTTGTGAATGAAGTAACTGATACTATACAGAAAGATCTGGGCTAGTGTATATTTAGTCATGTGTTATTGCTGCATTGCTCTGAGATAAATTAGAGATGTAAAATATATGGCAAACTGGCAAATACACAAAAAAGTGAGGACAAAGATGGTTAAAAAAACTTTACTTTTACCAGCTCCAGGACCATTTGTTTAAGCACCGGTAGATCCTCTCATGTCCTGGGAGTGATAGATTTTGGGAATCAAGACCTATTTACTTGCTACAGGAATGGACAGTGAGGATGTAGCCGTGATCTGTAAGAAAGCAATACTCATACAGTCTAGGAGCAGAGGCAGGTGAATATTTAAGCAGCTCACAGACGATATATATAAGTTTGATAAAGCAGTAAGTACTCACAAAAAATACTTTGGGCCAAAGAAAAGTGTGATGATTGAATGGTATACATTCCATCAGAGATCTTAGGGAATTTGTGAGCCCATAAAACAATACATGGCAGCATGGTGGCAAGTGGCAATTGGCTTCTAAATGTGGTACACTACCAAACTAATTTAATTAACCACTCAATTGCAGAGATGTATTTCCTTGAATTAGGAAACATCTTCTCATGGAGGATGACGATTTGGAGAAAGCCACAACACTGGCAGTCCAAATTGAAGCTGTCATGTTAGATTCAAAGCAGTTACAGAGCAATACACTTTTGCAGACATAAGTTTGTTCAACTAACTCAAGTGCAAGGGTTGTGGACATGGAGATCTCAACAATCTCATCGACACTTTCCCCAGCAGTGTTGGTTAAAAGGGGGAAAAGAAGTAGTTTTCAATGCTATTATTGATCTTTGTTTTAATATGCTAGTCTGCTCTCTGATCTTTTTTAACTATACTTGATTGCTTGAGCTAGAGAGTTAAGTATCTGAGAGCATACACAAAGTTCAAAAAGATCAGGCTGAGACTATGTGTAGAAAATCCTGTAAGTTCTGAGATATCTTTAAATACTGTAAATAATTTTTTTTAGATTTAGAACTGGTCTCATCTCTGCAGTACTCCGAGATAAATCAGAGATCTATGAAATACAGCAAACTGGCAAATACAGAACAGCCTATAGTTCTTTGGATCATTTGTAGAGAACACTAGCTCTCTGAGACTTCTCCAGCCATTTGATGAGGTATAGCTGCTGGCAAGTCTAACCACCTCCCCTTCACATTTAATACCAGTGGCATCATTGGGTCCCCTGCCATCAACGTCCTGGTGGATTATCATTGACCTGAACTTAACTCGACCAGCTACATGGATATTCTGGCTGCAAAAGGCCAGAAATTGGACATCCTGTGGTGAGCACTCACCTCCTGACTTGCCTAAACCTTTCTGCCACCTAGAAGGCAGGGGTGTGATAGAATTCTCAACACTTTTCTGGATGAGTGCAGCTTTAATAACAATCAAGAAGCTCCACACTATTCAGGATAAAGTAGCCCACTTGACTGGCACCCCTTCCACTACAATTAACATTCATTCCCATCACCCCAAGTGCACCATTTTATACCGTATACAAAATGCATCAGGGCAACTTGCCAAAAATTCTTTGACAGCATCTGCCAAACCCATTACTACTTCTTTAAGGGCAGTAGAGGTAAGGGAGTGCCATCAACACCATTTCCTTCCAAGTGATACATCATTCTGATTTAAAAATATTCATTTACCTGTTCCTTTATCATCACTGGGTCAAAGTCCTGGATCTCCCAAATAGCCCTATGGGAGTATATTCAGCACATGGACTGCATCTTCTTCTTAAAGATAACCAGAGGTGGGCAATAAATGCTGGTCTGGGCAGTGATGACCACATCCATGAATGAGTAAGCAGTGAAGTGCCAACCCTGAGAGCTGCCTGTCTGTTACTGTGCTTTGAGCTATATATTCTGCTGGAAATTTATGCCGCTCATCTGTCCCCACTTTTGAAAACTTCCTCGAAACCCACCTCTAAAACCTTATCTTCTGTTACCTCTCCTAACTGTTCTTTCAACTCCTGTTAAGTGTCCTATTCCCACCTCTTTGTGTATGATCCTGGGACAATTTACTACATTGCAAATGCTAGATAAGTGTATATTGTTATTATGTTGTGCAAGCTACAATTTATTCCATCCATTTTGGTAAACTGCATTAAAAGTGAACCAAAGTCACCCGATACCTGTGACGTTACTTGATGATCAATGGGCAGGCAGACCCGCACGCGCACACACATACACACACTTGGCATAGTCCATATATTGCAGATTATGTTCATTCATGCTTAATCTCATTTTTCACAATCACACATTTCTTTGAGCCCAATACCTTCTTCCAGAGAATCCTAGTAATGGCCTTATATTGATTTTCTATTGTGATGGCTTTATAATGTCTGCTTCACCCTTCAGAACATTGGTAACAGAACAGAAAAGGGTCTGGGGATATTCATTGATCAGTTGTTATAGGTTTACAGTTAACACAGGAGAGTTATGGTGAAAACAAATAGGCATCTTCAAAGTAATAAATGCAGAAAATTCTGGAAACACTGATCCACTTAGGCAGCATCGATGAAGATATTAACCTTCGTCCGTGAAAGGTAGAAAAGGTTTGTTTTGGGGATTAAAAAATGAAACAGGGCAAAGTAATCCTAATCCACCACGCACACACACCAGCCCACCCCAGTTGTCCTCTTCTCCATCAATCCCAAATGCTCCATGTGTTGATCTCGCAGGGCTCGACCGGCTCCCAATTATGGGCTTCTTCACACTCCAAGTTGTTGAGTACCATCCCCAGGATCTTGGCTGTGACTTGCCGCTGCCAGTATTCCTTCCCGCCCACCAGCCATCAGTCTGTCCAGTCTACTGGAAAGTGAAAGAAGGATCTACATAGTATTACTTGCTAGGTTTGTCAACCTTGTTAGACCTCACCCGCACCTTCCTATATCCCCATAAATATTGGGGTCAATGCTTCAGATCACGAACTGAAATGTTAACTTGGTTCCTCAGTCAACTGATACTCCCCGATCTGCTGAGAGTTTCCTGAATCTCTGTTTTTATTTCAGATTCACAGCGTCCTATGTACTTTGTTCTTTTTTAGGGTTCTCCAATGTATTGCTAGAGACAATCGAGCACAAAGCTTAGAGCCTATAGTTTGGTTATATAAATATCATTCCATTTGAATTATCGGCTTGAGTTTTGGCCACCACTTATGACAGTGGATTCTGAAGTTCTAGAGAAAGATACAGAAAATGATGAGAATTACATTTTACTTTTTTTCTCTTAGTTACAAAGCAGGTTATATCTCTTCTGTGCAATGCAAGGCTTAAGCAGGTTATTTATTGAAGTTGAGTAGGTTAGATAAGTTCAGTTGGTCATAGATCATTGGTAACCATGGTCTCCTGGAGTTATCTTGATTACATCATGCAGTTTTCCTGATTGCCTCACTACTAATATGCTAAACAACAGATAGTCTGCCAAGTACAGTACTAAGTGACCCAACAATCAACGGATCAAATCAAAATTCTGTAGTTCTGCCATGTATAGTTGAAAATAAGGTGGATATATTTTTTAATATGCGTTCATAGGATGCAAGCATCACTGGCAAGATAAGCATTTATTGCCTATCACTAATTGCACTCGAGAAGGTGGTGGTGAGCCACCATGCAGTCCATGGGATGTAGGTGCACCTACATTGCTGTTGGGGAAGGTGTTCCAGGATTATGGTCCAGTCACAAGTGAAGTAATGGCAATATTGTTTCAAGTCAGGTTGATGTATGACTTGGCAGGGTAAATTTCAGGTGGTGGTGTTTCCATTTATCTGCTGCTCTTGTTCTTCTGGATGGTAGAGGTCAAGGTGTTTGGAAGGTGCTGACAAAGGAGCCTTGATAAGTCACTGCAGTGCGCCTTGTAGGTGGTACACATTGCTGCCACTGAGCCCTGTTTGTGGAGAGAGTGAATGTTTAAGGTGTGCCAATTTAGTGGGCTGCTTGGTCCAAACTTCTTGAGTGTTGTTGGAGTTGCACTCATCCAGGCGAGTGGAGAGTATTCCTGTCTTGTGCCTTATAAGTGGTGGGTAGGCTTTGAGAAGTCAGGGAGAGCGCCACTCATCACAGAATGCACAGCTTCTAACCTGCTTTTGTAGCCACAGTATCTATGGATGGAATTTTCACTTCCTAGCTGTGGCAGGTTTCGTGACAGGTGGATGCGGAAAATTTGGAGAGGGGCCAAAAATTGGATTCTCACCAGCAGGAAATCAGTTTGGAATCGTCTCCTCACCACTTTCCTGGTGGGCTGATGTTGGGTCAGGCTTCCCACAGATGCATGTCGGGAACATCATTTCTATGATGATCATTGTGGTGAACCATCGTTGGTTCCCACTGGATAATACTGAGCCAGGGTCTGGCCAGTACTACAAGGATGTACATATGTTACTGTTGGGTTAGGGATGGGTTGTGCTACTTGTTGCTGTTGGGGTTAGAGTGGGGTTGTTACACCTTTGTATTGTAGTGTTGTGGTACATCCCAGTCGGGCTCCGCCTCCTGGGAGAGGTATAAAGGTCCCTGCTCTGGCTGGGACCCCTCAGTCTGGGATCGTGTATATAATTATTGGCTGCTTCATTACAGTAAATAAAAGCCTTTATTTCCCGAGCATCTAGCCTCGTGTATGATAACGCGCATCAGTCATGTTATGGATGCTTATTAAAAATACTGCTCGCTGGAATCACATAGTCCCTCCCAATCTAGTGGGAAATAAGACTGGTCTGAATCACATTTGTAAATGAGTGGCTTGCAGCTGTTGGCACTCACTTTGCTCCTGACTTTGAGATGAGAGGAACATTCTGAAACAGTGCCACTCTGGATTCTCACCAATGCCAGTGACACTACTTTGGTTTGTCTGCTTACTGGTTTCCTCTGTTCTCAGCAAGACTGTCTTCTGCAGGGCTCAGGCAGGACTACATGTGAGACAGAGACCAGCACTGCAACAGGGGAAGGGGGTAGTGGGGGGCCAGATGAAGAAAGATGGAGAAACAGCTACAATGGCAATCATGGGGTTGCGGGAAGGGAAGGAGGAAGACAAAAGGTACTGGTAGGGTTGGAGAGTGGGGGAGATGATGGCAGTTAGAGAGCAGACCAAACTTGGGGAAGCTGAGGCCTGACATTGAAGACTAGAATGTAGTCACAGAAGGGGCTCGATGGAAATTAAACTGTATGAAATCGGATGGCGGGAGGGGGAATGCATGTTCGGAAAAGAAGTTGGTGGGGGAGAAGGGTTGTGACAAGTGTGTGTGTTCTAGTGCTGTTTAATTATGGCACCTGGATCTTCATCCCTATTAGATGGCTGAGGAGAGGCCACATAAACTAGGATTGTTTTCACTTTAAAGACAGAGGCTGAGGGGAGACCTGATTGAGGTCTACAAAATTGTGGAAGGCATAGACAGGGTGGATAGTCAGAGACTTTTTCCAAGGCTGGAAGTGTCAATTACAAGGGGGCATAGGTTCAAGGTGAGAGAGGGAAAGTTTAAGGGAGATGCGTGGGGGAAGTTTTTCACGCAGAGAGTGGTGAGTGCCTGGAACAGGCTGCCAGAGGAGGTGGTGGAAGCAGGCACATTAGCAACATTTAAGAGGCACCTGGATGGGTGAATAGGGAGGGAAGAGATGGATATGGACCCAGTAAGGGCAGAAAGTTTTTTTTTTAGTTTAGTTGGGGCATCATGATCGGCACAGGCTTTGAGGGCCGAAGGGTCTGTTCCTGTGCTGTACTTTTCTTTATTCTTGGTTCTAAATGTCAGCTGGACAGGTTAATCAGTTCCCCACCTTCCATGTTTTTCAGAAGAATAATTGTCTATGCTTAATTAATTAATTCGCCTACTGGTGCAAAATTGAGTGCAATTTTCCTGTCACGCCACCCAGCAAGAAATGTGGGTGCCACGGGATCCAACCACTGTGGGACTTAGTTTCAAAAATGGAAAATTTCTGGTCCAGTTCAGTTTCTGGTCAATAGTAACTCCCAGGTTGCTGATGGTGGAGAATTCAGCGGTGGTATTGCCGTTGATTGTGAACAAGACGTGGTTAGATTCTCTTTTGATAAGGTGGTGATTGCCTGACACTTGTGTGGAACAAACTTTACTTCCCACTTATCAGCCCAAGTCTGATTGTTATCCAGGTATTGCTGTAGACAGACATTGACTGTTTCAGTATCTGAAGCGGGACATTCATTGATGATTGCACAATGCCCAGCACCATTCGCAAGTCCTCAGATACTGAAGCAGTCAATGAACGTCCCCACATCTGATTTTGTGATGGTGGAGGGAGAAGGCCATTGGTGAAGCAGCTGAAGATGTTTGGGCCAAAGACAGTACCCTGAAGAACGCCTGCAGCAATGTCCTGGAGTTGAGTTGATTGGCCTGCAACAACTACAACCATCTTTCAATGGAGTGGTTTCCCCTTGATTCCCACTGACTTTAATTTTGCATGGATGAGTGCAGCAATAAAACACTCAAGAGGCTTGACAGCATGCAAGACAGAGCAGTCCACTTGGGCGACATCCCATACATCGCTTTAAACATTCACTCCTCCTGTGGGCGGCACGGTGGCACAGTGGTTAGCACTGCTGCCTCACAGCACCAGGGACCTGTATTCAATTCCCGGCTTGGGTCACTGTCTGTGTGGAATTTGCACATTCTCCCTGTGTCTACATGGGTTTCCTCCGGGTACCCCGATTTCCTCCCACAGTCCAAAGATGTGCAGGTTAGGTTGATTGGCCATGCTAAAATGCCACTTATTATCAGGGGGACTAACAGGATAAAAGCGTGAGGTTACGGGGATAGGAGCTGGGTGGGATTGTGGTCGGTGCAGACTCGATGGGCCGAATGACCTCCTTCTGCATTTTAGGGGTTCTATGATTCTATGTAGCCAGAGTGTTCTAGCTGCAGTGTGTACCATTTGCAAGATGCACTTCAGCAATTGGCCAAGGTTTCTTTGGAAACATCTCCTTAACCTGCAAGCTTTCTATCACCTCAAAGAAAAAGGGCAGCTGTCTCATGGAAATGCCACCATATCACTTCTCCGCCTTTTAGTTGAGATCAAGTGTCGGATCAAGTCCAAGATGGGAATGCAGTGCTTTATCTCGTCAGCTTGGAGCTTGTTTGTCTCTCTTGTGGAGATCATGAATTGGAGTCAATTGGAACTTGAATCTGAGGTAGGAGCGGGAAGGGTCTGAGTAAGATGTTCTTTCAGAGAGTCAGTGCAGACTTGATGGGCCGAATGGCCTCCTTCTGCACTGTAGCGATTTTATGGCTTATGTTCTTTTCTCATTAATATTTCTGTATCTTGATTGATAAGTTTTGTGTACCTTCACCATTTTTACCAGAAATCACGCATTCCACAGCCAGATTGGCTCAATGTAACTTTGGGCAATCCTTATGCTAAAGTGTCTGCTCTGCTAAAATAGGAAGAAGAGGACTCGAAACGTTAACCCTGTTTCTATCTCCGCGAATACTGCCAGACCTGCTGAGTACTTGCAGCACTTTGTGTGTGTGTGCTTTCAGTCTGCTCAGCTAGTTAGACTGCATTCTTTTAGGCTGGTTGCTCAGCTGGGTTCTATTTTTATTTGAACACCTTCTCCAAAGCTCTGTGTAACTGTACAGGCAAAAGCTTTGCATGCCCTGTGCACACATTAAAAAAAAAAGATGGGGGGTGGGGGGGGGAATAACTCCCATTCCATGCACTGTGTGGCCACAAACAATAATTTTATCCTCCAGTTAATTTCATGAGGGAAGAAAGGACATAAAGATATTGGATAGACGGTGAAGCCCTTGTATCACACTTCTCTAAATGATCTGTCAAACAATCAATTGAAAGGTGACATTAAGTATCACAAGTGGAAGTTTGCTCAGCCAAACCCACTTAACTGCACAAAGAATGAATGACTTCAGTTTATTGCCTGCTGGGTACATTCGTTCTTCTTAATCTATGGTAGCGCCTACACTGATAGGCAATATAATTGGATAAACATCTCAGGTATATATATATAAGCTATTCACAGACACCATTCATATGTCATGCTAAACTGTAGTATTATGAGAACTGTAATTGAGTGACATTAGCTGCCTGTTTAACTGTACGAGAGCAAAAGCACTATTATGCAACTTTATTTTTTGAAGAAATTAATTTCACAGAAGAATTTTTTAATGATTCAAAGTAGCTAATAAATTTTGTTTCATTCAATTATACTAACAAAGGCATTCTATCATCTTATAGACAGTGACCCCGGGGTTATATGCATGTCAGCTATTCGAGCCTTTCATGAAAGAATTATTCACGCAAGATGAACAATGCATGAAAATCTGGACCTTGGAAAGCTTCAATTTCCATGGAGCAGTCCTGGCAATCGTAGCAAGCCAGTCATAATGGAGACATGATTATCAGTTTCAGTTCCTAACAAGCAACAAATGAGCCCCTTTAGTTCGTTCCAATTCTCTGCCCACCCCTTTTGTCCCTGAAGGCATTGGATAAGGGCTAAAAACAGGCCCCGCGTTTGCCATGCATGATTAACCTGCACCCATATGCTCCAATGCAGGCAGCAGGCAATCATTGACAGCGAGACAAGTTTATGCAGTCTTAAGCTGCGTCTTCTGGGCCCAGTTTATCCAGCAAACCCTGGAATCTACCCCTCTGGAATTCAGCAGCTTTTCACCACTGTCGCAGCAGGACTGCAGAATGTTACGACTAGGCGAGAAGGGGTGAATTGTCTTCCCTACATTCAACTTCCTCGGTTGGTCACAACAAAGGTTTGAATTTCTTTTTCACAAGGGTATGCGTTCTCCGAATCCAAATATGCTTAATTATTTAAGCTGTGAGCAATAAGGAGTCAATCAAACATGATTTTCTTGGAGTAAAGAAAGAATAAATAACCAAAATAAGAAAATGTTGACCATCTACCCTCCCTTCCTGGCCACCATGCTAGATGACATTGTGAATGGTTCCCCTTCCTTTTAAATTCTCTGTACATCCTCCTCCATAAAATCCTCTCTTAAACCTCCTTGACTGCAAACTTCCACAGTATCCTCAAGCTTTGTTTCCTCTTCAATATGTTAATACCTCTGATGCGCGATATAACTCACGAGGCTAGAGATGCTCGAGGAAATAAAGGCTTTTATTGACTACTACAATAGAGCTACCATATATAATACACGATCCCAGACTGAAGGGTCCCAGACAGAGCAGTGACCTTTATACCTCTCCCAGGAGGCGGAGCCCGACTGGGATGTACCATAATAACTATATTACAGGTAGAACAGCCCAACCCTAACCCCAACAGTAACATGTAGAACAACCCAACCCTAACCCCAACAGTAACATATATACAGACTCATAGTACTGGCCAGACCCTGGCTCAGCACTACCTGGTGGGAACCAACGATGGTTCACCACAACCTCTCAAACCTGTGCCCTTATTTCTAGTATACTTGACTCACCCCAATCTACTTTCCATTCCCACAACAATGGGACCAAAATGGTCCAAACCAAAGTCATAGCTGATTGTGACCCACAGCCTTTGACACAGTTGATTAATTAATTCTTTCCCAATGCTTCTCCTACATTCAGTTCAGTGGGATCACCCTCGTTCTTACTTATCTGACCATAGCTAGAGCACTTCCGGCAATGGCATCTCATCCTATTCCCAGAATGTGATGCCCAGACTCCCTCAAGGGTCTATCCTTGACCTTCTCCTCTTCAAAATCTAGATGCTGCTTCACGATCGTATCAGCCACAATAATGAAGTTTGCAAATGTTTTTGCATCCTCTTTTTTTAGTGACCACATCCCCTTAAATTGCACCCATCCTCCAGCTCCCCGTTGAACCTACTTCCTTGCAACAGGACTAAGCTGGAGCCCTGAATAATGATGCAAATTAGTTAATCTGCAGTAATTATCTGCAGTGAAGTGAGCATGTTACACTTCTGGGTGACTCTGAACAAGTTATTTCAATGGGTTGATTACCAACCCCTTTGTTCTGTGAGGAACGGTCCTGTTACAATAAAGGTCACAGAAGCCCTGAGCCTTGCTTGCATCTGGCTACCCAATGATACCAGTCAATAGGTGGTACATGATAGTATCCTTTGGATGACTAATACTACAACAAACTCCTTTATCACCTTCTCCTGGAATATCTGTAAGCAGCAGAATAGGATTCTAGGATTTGCAGAGATTGCAAGAATCTGCAAACATCTTAGATTGTGTGCTCTGCCTACAACAGTGCATCCTCCATGAACCACAAGTGGTGCCATACAGCCCTGTGCAGCTATTCTTGTTTTGATCTATCAACGCAACTTAACCTTTCTTAAATCTTCCAATCTTACATTCATAAATCTTTCCTGAATTTTGTCGACTTTCTTGAGCAGCCTGACCACCTAATCATCATCAAAAGCTCTGCAAAATGTCCCTTCACCTTCTGAAAACTTCTGCTTTAGTGAACAAAACCTGACCTTAAGTGTCGTTAAATACCTTAAAATATCACAAAGATATTCCCACTTCATGTAACATGTTGACCAAGGTGATGTGGATCATTTTCAAAGGTAGCATTCACAGACATATGTCAGAAACTATAATGCCAGATTTTAATTAGATTGACAAAAAAACACACTTCCAACTATTTCTTCTTTGATTTTTCTCCCCGCTGTCTAAATCACTGGAAGGAGACAACACTTGCGATAATAACTCTGTCAAGGCCTTGTTAAAGGTTATCTGTCTAGGAACTATGATACATCAATCTGTCTTTTGTTCTTCAATTTTAAAAAACCTTTTGGTTTGAACAAATACGAGGGTAGTGATTAGCTGGACCTGGCTGTACCAGAATATGCGTATGTTTGACAGAGATTAACTCTTTCACTTGAGGATCTCTTACTATGGCCAAAGGAGAGAATTTCAGCGACAATACTGCTGCAATTCAGGCCAGCATTATGCCTGATGTTAGAAAGCCTGGCTGTACATCTACATATGTTCCATTTAGGCGGGTACGTGTTCTGAAATGACATTTTCATGCACTTTTTTCTCTGGTATAGCACTATAAAAATGTGCCACCGATCTAAAGTACATGGGTATGAGAGGGGGAGCAGGGAACATTTTAAAATCAATTCAAAAGAATGTAACAAGTTGCTTCAACTAATCATCTTTGCATGTAATTAGTGCACATTATTTATGATAGCAAATTCAGATATCAGAAAAGGAGGCCCAGTGTGATAAAAAGAAAAATAGTTCAAACACTGCTAATACCTTACTGCCTCATGCTTTCATGATACTGGCAGTTTCGGGTGAGTGTTAAAATCTCCAGAGCCCACACTTACAAGGTTGGGATGGTTTTCCACCCGCCTTGATCTCTGCCCACACAATAAATGCTACAAATTAAAAGCCAGGCTTTCCGAGACCACCTACCCATTTATTGAATGGAAGTCTTTGTGGCTGATATAGAATTGATCAAGGGCAATTGTCTCTTGAGTGAAATCAATGACAGTCAAACCTTGAACATGGTAATAATATAAACTTGCTCCCATGGTTGCTTGGCACTTAATAGTGACTGTCACATCTTGAAGACAAATGGACAGCATTTTCTGGTTAATTTGTGCCAGATCTCTGAAGATGTTTCAAATAAGGCAATGCAAAAGATTTATGGATACTTGTGGGGTGGAATTCCCCCCCCCAAAAAAAATCTAAGTGTCATAACGGCGAGAATACTGAAGTGAACCACACCCGTCTGTCAGGCACACTCCAGACCGCAACTGTCCCTCATTCAGTCACTTTTTTGGAGAGTGGTGAGTGGCATGCCAGTACTGAGGAGGGGGAGGAGGGGAGGAGGGGGGGGAAGGAAGCCTAAACATAGCGGTGAGCCCGGCTGCAGAGAGCTTGGGAGCCATTTTGCAAGGGTGCCCTGATCTCTCAGTGCTCTGGGAGAACCCCCTCCCTTCCCTACGTCCCCATCAACTGCATGTTCCCCCACCCACTCTCTGATACAGGTTGCCAGCAGTGGGGCCATCCCTGCATCACCCCTAACATGCCCGCCCCCACATCATACCCCCCTTCATGATCTACCCCAGCATGAACACCCGTGTACAATCCCTCCCTGCATACCCCCTGTCATAGTTCCCACTCAGACCCACCCCCTTGTCACTGCCCCAGCATACAGGCAGTGCCCAACTGGCTCTCTCAGTGTGAATAGTGGGCACTGCCAGTGTGCTAGTTGGGTACTGCCAGGTGGTGACTGCCTGATGGGCACTGCCCGGCAATGCCCCCCATGTACCCTTCACACCTGGTCCATTAGTTGAGGCCAGTACTGATTTGCACTGGTGCGATGTTCCGCCGGAGAGGTGGGAACATTCTGAGATTTGGGAGAATCGCATGTCAAACTTGCTAATGAGATAGAAATCAAGTCAATCTCATACTAATCCACCTCAAGCCTTTTCTGAGCATGATCCAGTTTGTGCCAGTAGAAAGGGGCTGGGATGATTGCAAACCGTTTCTTCCATGATCTTCGCAACTATGGACAAAGCACTTCTGGTTATAAAGCAAACCCTCAGGTCATCCATTAGTCATTTTTAAAAAAAATTTTTCATGGGACATGGGCATCACTGGCTAGGCCAGGATTTGCTCAGGATTGCTCAGCCCCAATTACCTTTGAGAGGTGTTGGTAGTGAGCCACCTTCTTGAGCCATGGCAGTCCATGTGGTGTAGGTGTACCCACAGTGCTATTAGGGAGGGAGTTCCAGGATTTTGACCCATCGACAATGAAGGAACGATGATATAATTCCAAGTCTATGAACTGAAACTTCATTAATTGCTTCTACAAAGAATCTCAACTTTTTAGGAAGTCTCACAACACAAGGTTAAAGTCCAACATGTTTATTTGGAATCATGAACTTTCGGAGCGCTGCTCCTTCCTCAGATGAGTGGAGGGTTGGGTTCACAAACAGAGAAGCAATTGCAAGGTAATGGCTGGAATGCGAGTCTTTACAGGTAATCAAGTCTTTACAGGTAGAGACAGTGCAAGTGGAGAGAGGGATAATGACAGGTTGAAGAATTACCTTTGACAATTTCAGGTTAAAGAATTGTGAATTGTCTCAAGCCTGGACAGTTAGTGAGATTTTGCAAGCCCAGGCAAAATGGTGGGGATTACAGATTATATGATATGAACCTAAGATCCCGGTTGAGGCCGTCCTCATGTGTGCGGAACATGGCTATCAGTTTCTGTTCAGCGATTCTGCATTATCGTGTGTCTTGAAGGCCGCATTGGAGAATGCTTACCCGAAGATCAGAGGCTGAATGCCCGTGACTGCTGGAGTGTTCCCCAACAGGAAGGGAACACTCCTGCCTGGTGATTGTCGCGCGGTGTCCGTTCATCCGTTGTCATAGCGTCTGTATGGTCTCGCCGATGTACCACACCTCAGGACACTCTTTCCTGCAGCGTATCAGGTAGGTGATGGTGATATCCATGTCGATGATCCAGCATGTCTTGCAGAGGTTGCCGTGGCAGGGTTGTGTGATGTTGTGGTCGCTGTTTTCCTGAAGGCTGGGTAGTTTGCTGCGGACAATGGTCTGTTTGAGGTTGCGTGGTTGTTTGAAGGCAAGTAGTGGGGGTGTCAGGATGGCCTTGGCAAGATGTTCATCTTCATCGATGACATGTTGAAGTCTCCAAAGATGATGTTGTAGTTTCTCCGCTCCAGGGAAATACTGGACAAAGAAGGGTGCTCTGTTCATCATATCCCATGTTTGTCTTCTGAGGAGGTTGGTACGGTTTTTCGTTGTGGCGCGTTGGAACTGTCGATTGATGAGTCCAGCGCCATATTCCGTTCTTACAAGGGCGTCTTTCAGTATCTGTAGGTGTCTGGTGCGCTTAATCTGTTGTTCTGAGACTTCCTACTGTGCCCACCCCAGTCCAAAGCCGGCATCTCCACATCATCAACTTCTTTAGACATGGTTCTTGTGATAGCCACAGTTCAATATTGTAGCAATGCAAGCCCTCTACCACTGATGCAGTCTTCACTGCAGAGTAGTGTCCCTGCATACCCTCGCCTCATCTTCTGTTTCTTCCATCCCTCAGCTGAAAATAAGATGACAGCCACAAAAGGAGCAAAAGCCATTTTGCTGTCTTAGTGACAAGCTTATTCCAATAATACAAACTCTGAACTGAACTTAAAAGTGACATTTGTGTCATCTTTTCAAGTGATCCCAAAGTTCAATGTGGTCGACTTTAATTGGACCCATCCCATACTTCAGGAGAGTAATCAGTATTTTCGCAGTAGCTTCACAAATGTCAGAAACTGGTAACTTCCATTCACAAAGGGTTGACTGATCTGATTTTCACCAATGCTGCTGGGTGTTGTTAGATAAGAGAAACATCGCTGACATCCAGAAGCACAGCCCCTCCTTGCTGTCTGATCGAAAGCAGTAAAATATGAAGCTAAAGATTAAATGTACTAAACATGCTACTGAACAAAGATCAAACTTCTCATCAATTTTTTTTTAAAGAAAACTAATTAATTGAAATGGCAATAGTCATTAATGGTTAAGAAAGGCATTAGTGAGATCAGGAAATTTAAGCTGAATTTACAAATAAACCAATGGAGGCTTGTTTTCAAAATATCGTCATATGTTAATGGTACCCCTGTGCGTCATTCACCGATAATCACTCAAGCTCCCTGTGACCTCCCATGATTTCAGTGCTTGTACTTTTGATGACAGTTGGACAGCTGATTTTGCCTAATTCCTTTATGGTTCCCTGTACTAAAGCACTTTCACAAACTTCATTTATGAATACTAAAATAATTTATGAATAAGAAAACAGCAGCCTCATGGCTGCACCCAGCTCCCTACATGTCTCTTGCCTAGGAGGACTCCATCCCCTGGGGTGATTACCCACTCTGAGTCCCAACTGTTCCCTCAAGCCCAGATGACCCTTACTCTGTTGTGTTTCCCTTATATAATAAATTGTTTGCTTTCTAGGATCATAAAAATCGTGTATCCAGACTTTGAGAAATTATACAGGATTCCTGGGAAATTATACATGATTCCTGGGAAATTATACAGGATTCCTGGGAAATTACAGTCAATTAATTTGAATAAAATCTTTTTACATGTTATTGAAATTGCCATTAGAGTATTGGACACCAGTAATAACTAAGGTAAATACATTCCTTTGTTGTTTTATGTTTAAAGTTGAACTGTTCAAAGTACTATCACAAAATAATGAAATAATATGATTATGAAGTTTCTAAAGTTAAGAGTGGAAAGGGGAGTGAGGTGGTTTGTGCTGATTGTCCCTTTAAGGGCAACACAGCAGACTAAGTGTCACCTGGTTTCATCACAAATCCCCACACCCCTCCCCCTTTAACACCGTGATACAATTTTCAATAACTAAGTTACTCAGTCCTAATTCTAACTAAACATTATACACATGGGTTGGACTAACTTCAGCCTTTGAATACTAAGTCTACTAAATTGAATCTTTGAGGAGTTTTACTGTTTCTTGTAGAGAGGCATAATTTTGTAGTCTAAGATGCTTCCACAGGAACTGCAATAACAGGTACCTCTTCTGGCACGGGCAGTTTAGAAACATAGAAAACTACAGCACAAAACAGGCCCTTCGGCCCCACAAGTTGTGCCGAACATATCCCTACCTTTTAGGCCTACCTATAACCCTCCATTCTATTAAGGCCCATGTACTCATCCAGGAGTCTCTTAAAAGACCCTATTGAGTTTGCCTCCACCATCACTGACGGCAGCCGATTCCACTTGCCCACCACCCTCTGTGTGAAAAACTTCCCCCTAACATTTCCCCTGTACCTACCCCCCCAGCACCTTAAACCTGTGTCCTCTCATAGCAGCCATTTCCACCCTGGGAAAAAGCCTCTGAGAATCCACCCGATCTATGCCTCTCAACATCTTATATACCTCTATTAGGTCCCCTCTCATCCTACGTCTCTTCAAGGAGAAAAGACCGAGCTCCCTCAGCCTATCCTCATAAGGCATGCCACTCAATCCAGGCAACATCCTTGTAAATCGCCTCTGCACCCTTTCAATCTTTTCCACATCCTTCAT
Source organism: Mustelus asterias (assembly GCF_964213995.1). Classification (NCBI taxonomy): domain Eukaryota; kingdom Metazoa; phylum Chordata; class Chondrichthyes; order Carcharhiniformes; family Triakidae; genus Mustelus; species Mustelus asterias. Next base: position 37,921,364 of record NC_135811.1, on the reverse strand, counting down.
GTAATGAGGCGACCAGAACTGAGCACAGTACTCCAAGTGGGGTCTGATGAGGGTCTTATATAGCTGCATTATTATCCCCGGACGCCTAAACTCAATCCCTCGATTGATAAAGGCCAGCACACCATATGCCTTCTTAACCACCTCCTCCACCTGCAGGGCCGATTTTAGAGTCCTATGGACCCGGACCCCAAGGTCCTCCTGATCCTCTACAGTACTAAGAGTCTTTCCCTTTATATTGTACTCCTTCATCCCATTTGACCTGCCAAAATGGACCACTATGCATTTATCTGGGTTGAAGTCCATCTGCCACTTCTCCGCCCAGTCTTGCATCCTATCTATGTCCCTCTGTAACTTCTGACATCCCTCCAGACTATCCACAACCCCACCAACCTTCGTGTCGTCGGCAAACTTACCAACCCATCCCTCCACTTCCTCATCCAGGTCATTTATGAAAATGACAAACAGCAAGGGTCCCAGAACAGATCCCTGGGGCACACCACTGGTGACCGACCTCCATTTAGAAAAAGACCCATCTATACACACTCTCTGCCTCCTTTGGGCAAGCCAATTCTGGATCCACAGGGCAGTAGCCCCTTGGATCCCATGCCCCCTCACGTTTTCTAGAAGCCTTGCATGGGGGACCTTATCGAACGCCCTGCTAAAATCCATATAAACCACATCTACTGCTTTCCCTTTGTCAATGTGTTTAGTCACATTTTCGAAGAACTCCACCAGGCTCGTAAGGCACGATCTGCCTTTGACAAAGCCATGCTGAGTATTCTTGAGCATACTAAACCTCTCTAAATGCTCATAAATCTTGTCCCTCAGGATCTTCACAGAGACATCAATACATCCTATAACAGGTGATCAGGTACTTTACTGCTTATTGGTTTGAAGACATTTCTTGATGGTAACACTGACCACTGAAGTATCTCTCTACTCCGCCAGTTGTCCACATGTTTACGAATGATTTGTTCCCCCCCATGTATACTGGGTACAATAGGGGTCCGGTCACAGAGACAATAATTCTGGGGATCTAACTTGATCCACCACCTAAGTTTCACATTATGGCACTATGTCATATTATGTATTCAATATGTTGTTTTTTATTGTTGCAGTGGTGATGGCTCATTGATGAGATCTTGAGGCTTGTGTTTAAACATAAAAACTTGTACTGGTAGGCTTTAATATGCACAGTTTCAAATCTAGTCTTGCATGGAGCTGTTCCATGCAGTTTACCAAATTCTGTCCTAGCGTATTCTCTGACCATGTGACTACATACATTATTCTGCAGGTGGTGTTACTCTGCAGTCCCACATTAACCCTTGCTCTGCTGAGAACTTTACATTATAATGCATATAGGTGCACATCATCTCAGTACAACCAGGTTTTGTGTCTTGACAGTTCTTTCACAATCTTGGTCTGTCACATGTGAAGGAATGGTCGTAATACTTTGTCTCTGGTATTTAGATCATGTGGTAAAGTTTCTTCTCTTTCCAGCATTCAATTCAGCATCTTTTTCATCAACCATCTTATGATATTTGTTCTTATGATTTTCTATCAGTGTGACCATTTCAGCAGTCTTGTCCTGGCACATAATCGCAGTTTCTTTCTGTCTGAATTGTTGATTCTGCTGTCAATTTTAATGTTTTTAACTCTTTGGTTAATTTCGCATTGGCAAGCTTCCCCTCTTCAAGCTCTTATTCTCCTGATTCAATTCTTCACTGGACTTGCTCTTATTTTCTAGTTGCTTTTGCCTGGGGTTCAGCTTATTCTCCATTGTCTCATTAATTTCTCCTTCTTAACTTCATTTTGTAATTTTTTTGTTTTGCAAATTCTTTATTCCCCAAGTTTGCTGTCAGTCATTTCATCTTATTGTTTTAATGTCTTCTCTGGAGTTTTAATTGGTTTTGCTGATTCTTCTTTATGTTCAATAGTTCCTAGTTTCTTCAAAAGTCTTTAATTTCTACATTTCTTCTGAGGATAATCCACCATGTTCCTACTGGACACAAACATTTCATTAATGAAACCTTCATTTCTACTTGTCTTAACTTCAGCTAAACCCTTTTCGGCTTCACAGTTGATCACTGTTGTCTCCGACGAAGTGTTGACTTACTTCCATTCTGCAATTCTCGCATTTCCTTCTTCCTGGGGTCTTTGTGTCCTCCTTCTGGGTCTTCTTTTGCTCAGTTTCTGGGCTCTTCTATTCCTTTCTGAGGTCTTTGTTGCCTGTTCTTTGTGGTCTCCATTGCCACTTCCTTGAGGTTTTCACTGCCTCTTCTCAGTTCTTACATTGTCTCTTCCTTGAAGTTTGCATTGCCTCCTCTGAGTTTTTCCATTTCCTCTTTCATGAGGTCTTTGTTGCTCCTTCTGAGGTCTTGCATTGCCTTTTCTGTGAGGTCTTCATTGCTTATGGACCATTTTTGACAGCAGCCCTCTATCTGGGATCTTTTCCAATTTTCCTGTCCAGAGCCATTTGTTCCTACTATTGATTGCCGCTTTAAGTGTGTTACCCGTTTAAATGTATTACCTCTTTAAGGGTATTACTGCTTTAAGACTATCAGCTTTTTCCACTCAGCTGTCAGTAGCTGCCACCTTTCTCTCTGTGTTTTCCCTGTACTTTTAGAATTTTGGGGTGAACTTGGCTGTTCTTTTTTGAAATTTTAAAACTTTCACTTCTACTGAAAGAAAGCTCTTTCAGTGATTCCTAGAGTTTTTTTCTTCTGGCCATTTAGAGTCTGTTTATTCAATTGTTTTCTTTTCTCTGAAGGTGCTGATATTTTGTTTATTTCACTCAAAGACCCAGTGTGGTCCAATCAGGGCCATTGTTTTCTTTTAAGCTTGCTAACTTCCTTTTTAAAAGGTAGAGTGTTTTCCTTTTTTTGCTTGAAGCCCATCATTGTGGCGATTGCTGCCATGGAACCTCCCTCAGGCTGTCCCCCGGCCCTGCACATTGGGAGCCTGTCAGTTTCAGCATTTTCCCCTATGCTTTTGGACACCTCGCTTGGGACATTTTCATTTACTTAAGTTTTAAAAACTTTGCAGCAACTCTGTTTTTATTTAAACTTAAGTTATTTTTAAAACTTAAAGCCACAGCTCTTGCTTCACAGGGTTATTTTCTCTTGTTATTTCTCTATATGTTTCTGAACTTTTGAGTCTGCCAGCCAATTCAGGATTGTTTTGCGTCTGTCCTTCAACCTCTCCAATGCACTGAGCCTCCTGGACTGCCCCCTAGTCTATAATGCAATCCACTTCTTGTGGATTCTGATCCAGGGGTCTTGCCATGTTGCCTCTTCCTTGAGAGCCCGTCCATTTTTTCTGATTGTACTTTACTCAGCATCTTGCGACATCTCAATATCTCAAATGGGTCTATCGCCCAAAGAGGGGCATTCTGGTGAGTTCTTTTTTTTAGACTTTGATTAAAATAGGATACTCACAGGTGTTGAGCCAGAGGCAGTGTCATGATGATTGTTATCCTCTTGCCAAATGTAATGATGCACTTCCACAGACCTCATTCATGAATACATAAAAAAAAGAAAATCGCAGCCTCGTGGCTGCACCAGCTCCCTACATGCCTCTTGCCTAAGAGGACTCCACTTATTGGGTGATAACCCACTGATGCGCGATATAACACACGAGAGGCGTGATGTACTCGGGAAATAAAGGCTTTTATTGCCAACAATAACAGAGCTACCATATACAGTACACGATCCCAGACTAAAGGGTCACCTGGCAGAGCAGTGACCTTTATACCTCTCCCAGGAGGCGGAGCCGACTGGGGTATACCATAACAACTATATTAACAGGTAGAACAGCCCAACCCTAACCCCAACAGTAACATATATACAGACTCATAGTACTGGCCAGACCATGGCTCAGCACTACCTAGTGGGAAGCAACAATGGTTCACCACACCCACTCTGAGTCCCAACTGGTTCCTCAAACCAGGTGACACTTACTCTGCTGTGTTGCGCTTAAAGGGCCAATAATTACAAATCACCTCACTCCCCTTTCCACTCTTGTTTTAGAAACTTCATAATCATATTCCATTATTTTGTGACAGTACTTTGAACAGTTCAACTTTAAACATGAAGCAACAAAGGGATGCATTTACTTTGGTTATTACTGGTGTCTGGTACTCTAATGACAATTTCAATAACATTGGAAAAGATTTTACTGGAATTAACATTGATTGTAATTTCCCAGGAATCCAGTATGATTTCTCTAAGTCTGGATACATGATTTTTCGGATCCTAGAAAACAAACAATTTTTCATATGATTCACTCCAGCAATGCGACGATTCTATATGATTTACTTTTACGGAGGAAGAACAGATCCAAAGATGAGCTTCTGAAAACCCAATATAGCATTCTGTCTTGTGTACAAATGATCTTTGCCATCGCATGTACACAATGTTTAGTGCAATCTACCACATCATCTTCTATTCCTGACACTATTTTCTTCAGTGACTTCTTAGATTTTACACAGCTCAACATTTGACCTCAATGTTTGGTCCAGTATTGGCTCAACCAAGCCAACACAATTCGGTTGTATTTGGCAAGTTGATCTGCTCTGAGCTCATCCCTGTCACTTACCCTCTGTTCTGTTTGCCCAGCTCCTTTGCATCACTTCAGCACAAACAATCTGCTCATAAAGTGCAGTGTCAACAAAAAGCGGCAGTGACATTTCTCTTTCCACAGCAAGAACAGTATCATTGCCAATATAAAATATATATTCGCAGATAAATTCCTGCCTCGCGGACAGCTGAAGCTTTATTGTTCTTCTTGCCTTACAAAGGTTGGCATGACAATTGCAAATCTTAAGGCAGTACATGTGTGAGACAAACCAACACAAAGAAACAAAAGATGAGATTAACATCTCAATATGGTTCTGCTCAAAATACTAGAACAATCCTTTCCAACAATCTCTGTCAGTTTTATAAACTTACTATGAACAAATTATTGATTATGTGTAATTTAAGCTTAGATCTATCATCCAAATAAGTTCTGCAATAAGATGACAGCCGTCTGCATTCACCTTTTTAGTTGGGAGATTGTAGGTGGTAAACTCCAGATCTCCTCTCATTCTCCATCACTTATCTTCAAACGAATCTTGGGTACTGGCCAGCAGGATATCCTATTCACTTCCCATAGAATCCCATGGAATCCCAACTGTGCAGAAGAGGCCATTCGGCCCATCGAGCCTGCACCTGCGACAATCCCACCCAGGTCCTATTTCCGTAACCCTACGTAATTAACCTGATAACCCGCCTGACATGGGGCAATTTACCATGGCCAATCAACCTAACCCGCAAATCTTTGGACTGTGGGAGTACATGCACACAGACACAGGGAGAATGTGACAGCTCCAAACAGACAGTCACACGAGACCAGAATTGAACCCGAATTCCTGGCGCTGTGAGGCAGCAGTGCTAACCACTATACCACCGTGTTGCACTTCCCCACCCCACAGTTTTTGTTTTATGCCTTCTACAACATACTAAGCAACATGGCTGATTGAATGTATAACCTTCCGCTCAGGTTGCACATTAATCATGCAAAACGACAGTTGGGAAAAGACAAGATAGCCTATTTACTTATGTTGCAATTTAGCATCATCAACCTCTCGTGCTCCTTCCTACCCATCAGCAACCATGTTATCTGTTGGTGGATGCAATAAACCAGATTTACAACATTAGTGCTTAGCACACCACCCTTAGCTATCAGAAAGAAATTAAATTTAAGTGACTACAAAGCAATCTTCCTATTTTACACAGGATAATTGCACTGGAGTTTAAATGCCAAATTTATTACTTGGTTTGATAACACTAACCAAGAGCACATCTCTCTCCTCCATCAGTCTTGTTACAAAGAACAGAACAAAGAACGGTACAGCACAGGAGCAGGCCCTTCAGCTCTCCAAGCCTGCGCCAATCATATTGTCCTATCTAGACCAACAGCTTATATCCCTCTATTATCCATCTGTTCATGTGTCTACCCAGATAAGTCTTAAATGTTGCTAACATATCTGCCTCAACCATCTCACTTAGACCATAGACTATAAGATATAGGAGCAGAATTAGGCCACTCGGCCCATCGCGTCTGCTCCGCCATTCAATCATGGCTGATCTCTTTCTCATCCCCATTCTCCTACCTTTTCCCCATAACCCATGATCCTCTTATCAATCAAGAACCTATCTATCTCTGTCTTAAAGACACTCAATGGCCTGGCCTCCACAGCCTTCTGCGGCAAAGAGTTCCAGATTCACCACTCTCTGGCTGAAGAAATTCCTCCTCATTTCAGTTTTAAAGGATCGTCCCTTTAGCCTGAGGTTGTGCCCTCTGGTTCTAGTTTTTCCTACTAGTGGAAACATCCTCTCCACGTCCACTCTATCCAGGCTTCTCAATATCCTGTAAGTTTCAATAAGATCCCTTCTCTTCCTTCTAAACTCCAACGAGTACCGACCCAGAATCCTCAACCGTTCCTCATATGACAAGCTCTTCATTCCAGGGATCATTCTTGTGAACCTCCTCTGGATCCTTTCCAAGGCCAGCACATCCTTCCTTAGATATGGGGCCCAAAACTGCTCACAATACTCCAAATGGGGCCTGACTTGGCAGTGCATTCCAGACCACTACCATACTCTTTGTAAAAAAATTCCCCTGCACATCTCCACTGAACCAGTCCCCCCTTATCTTGAACTTGTGCCCCCTTGTAATTGTAATTTCTGACTTGGGAAAAAGTTTCCAACTGTTCACCCTATCCATACCCCCCATAATTTTATAAACTTCTATCAGGTCGCCCCTCAGTCTCCATCTTTCCAGTTTGTTCAATCTCTCCTCAAAGCTAATACCCTCCATGCCAGGCAACATCCTAGTTAACCTTTTCTATAATCTCTCCAAAGCCTCCACATCCTTCTGGTAGTGTGGTGACCTGAATTGGACATAGTATTCCAAATGTGGCCTAATCAACGTTTTATATAAATGTAACATAATTTGCCAACTTTTATACTTGATGCCCCATCTGATGAAGGCAAGCATGCCATATTCCTTCTACAGCACCTTTTCCACTTGTGCTGCCACTTTTAAGGATTTGTGGGCCTGTACTCCCAGATCTCTCTGTGTGTCTATGCTCCTGATTGTTCTGCCATTTATTTTATAGCTCCCACCCAAAATGGATCTACCAAAATGCATCACCTCACATTTGTCCGGATTAAATTCCATCTGCCATGTCTCCGCTCAATTTTCCAGCCTATCTACATCATGCTGCATTCTCTGACAATGTTCATCACTATCCGCAACTCCGTCAATCTTAGTATCATCCGCAAACTTGCTAATCAGACCAGCTGCGTTTTCTTCCAAATCATTTACATATATTATAAACAGCAGAGGTCCCAGCACTGATCCCTGCGGAACACCACTAGTTACAGACCTCCATTCAGAAAAACACCCTTCTACCACTACCCTCTGTCTTCTATGGCCAAGCCATAGTCAGTCATATTCGGATGTTTTATATCAGCATTACAATTATAACAGTCTCTTGACAGAATTCAAATGAAAAGAATGATTTCTTTTTTCTAAACGGAGACAAACTGTGAAATTTAAAAGGTATCTAAGTATTTCCACTGAATTATGAAGCAAATTATTCATGTAACTGTTCTGATTTACAAGTGAAATGAGGAGCGAGTGAATATAAGAAGACTCAATGAAATTACCAATAAATTCTGTTGAAGATGTCTGGAAGTTGTCACCTAGACATGCCTACTGACAAGAAGTAAGTCAAATGGCACAATGGATAATATTACACCCTACTTAAACTCAATAAAATGTAATTATTTGAACCACAACATAACGATCTTCAGAAGTGTTTTATAAACAGAATACTCATTGAGAAACAACATTAGTTGATTTGTAAAGACTATCTTAAGTCACTTGTGGCTTCATTATTTGTATCTTATCAGATATTTCAGCTTGAGAAATAAATTGGGGTTCTCACCGTTTGTCATTATGCATTCCACACATCCACTTGCACGCACACACACACACACACATAACAGCCTTGGTGAAGGGATATTGTAATTTCTTTAGACTTTAGAAAATATTCCAAAATAATAATCATGGAAGGAATCAGTTCTCCAAGGAAAAACATTCAGCTTCATACAGTATACATTTTAAAGAATAAATTGTTCTTACTTGAATATCTTTCCTCTAAAACGAAAATGTACTCACTGTTTTCATACATAATTAACCACTCTCATGCACAATTTCTGTCAAAAATCCAGTGTAGCAATCTGTCAAAACATTGTCAAATACTAGGTCTCCTAATCCACTTGAAATTTTACCATTGATATCATTGATTGCACAAAATATATCCTGTTATAATTCTGACCAAACTCATATTTTTCCATCATTTAATCCTTCTCAGTGTCAAATTTTTCAGAGATTAAAATGCTTTTAAGAATGAACATTTAAAATTCAGCCCTCATCAGTAGCAAAAGGAAGCATGCCATTACCATTTTAAATGAAAAGTAATATCTGAATTATAGAATAGCAGCCCTGACCTACATACACTTGGGTATATTTTACTCTTAGTGTCAAATATATAGATGTGACTAACTGGTGAGCAAAGGCAGTAACAGACTTTCCTTCCATTACTACCATCATGTTCATACTTAGTTGCAATTTAAAATGGGCGCAAAGTAATGGAGACAATAATAAAAAAAATATTTTGATGACTGTGAAAAACTTTGTCAATATCAATGCCACAAGGCTGATTCCAGGGATGGCAGGACTCACATATGAGGAGAGATTGACTAGGTTAGGATTGTTTTCGCTGGAGTTCAGACGAATTAGGGGGGATGTCATAGAGACTTATAAAATTCTAACAGGACTAGACAGGGTAGGTGCAGGGAGGATGTTCCAGATGGTGGATGTGTCCAGAACCAGGGGTCACAGTCTGAGGATTTGGGGTAGACCATTTAGGATGGAGATGAGGAGACATTTCTTCACCCAAAGAGTGGTGAGCCTGTGGAATTCATTACCACAGGAAGCAGCTGATGCCAAGATATTGAATGTATTCAAGAGGCGGCTAGATATAGCATTTGGGGCAAATGGAATCAAAGATTCTGGGGAGAAAGCAGGATTAGGCTACTGAGTTGGACGATCAGCATTAATCGTGATGAATGGCGGAGCAGACTCAAAAGGTCAAATGGTCTCCTCCTGCTCCTATCTTCTATGTGTACAAAGCAGTCTGGCATATAGAGGAATATAAATGAAAGTATCTCTGGAACCCACATAAGAGCAATGATAAAATGCAACAAAAATAAAAAATGCTGGAAAATCTCAGCAGGTCTGACAGCATCTGTGGAGGGAGAATAGAGCCGACTTTGAGTCTGGATAGCATTTGTTTTCAGTTTTGTTTCGGATTTTATGTTTTTGTTTCAGATTCCAACATCGGCAGTATTTTGTTTTTATAATGACTAAATGCATTTGTGCAGCACCTGAATATGGGAAACTATTCCAAGGGATTCAAGCAGAGTTAAACAAGTTGGGTGCCGAGCCTCCAAAAGAGGGTTAGGCAAGATGGCCGAAAGCTTGGTTGAATAAGTGTGTTTTAAGAAGGAGGAAGGGTAAAAGGGTTTGGGTAGGAAGTTTGAAAGGGCATGAGCAAGGCCCAGGGCAAACCTTGCTTTTGAAGTTGGCCAGACAGCAAAAGGGAACAAGAACTTTAGCCTGACCCCCCCACCTGGTACATTGCGTTCAGTTTTGGCCTTGCAAGGGAATACAGATTCGCCAGAATGATACTAGAGCTTAAAGGTTACATTATGAGGACAGTTGCATAAACATGGTCTGTATTGCCTTGCACTTAGAAAGGTGAGAGGAATTCAATAAGGTAGTTTCAGAGGAACTAAATCCTCTGATAGTGAAATCCAGAATAAGAAGGTATAACCTTCAAAATAGAGCTCGGCAATTCAGGAGAAAAGTCAGGAAGTGCTCCTCACATAAAAAGCAGTGGAAATCCACAAATCGTTCCCCTAAAGAGCGGTAGATTGTGGGACAATTAATATTTACAAGACTGAAATGAATAGATTTTTGTTAAGAAATGTGTGTTTCTTCTCCCCTTGTGCTTACTTAGTAGATAAACATCAACCACACATGGGGGATTGGTTAACACAAAAACAGGTAGGTGCATTTATTAAGGATCTGAGAAGTCGGTAGCTATATTACACAGTTGGAGAACTTGTACACATGTTTCAGTTGGTAACTTCTTCAGAACAAACTGAGACTGAGAATCACGGGTGTAATTTTCTCTCTAATGTTGTACACAGAAAAAATAACAATGGCCACTTAAAGGTGCACCATAACAGGTAACAAGGAATAGAACAAAGGCAAGTAAATTGAATTGATATGCAGATCAACTGTGATTCAACTAGATGGAGAATAGACACAAGCAGCTAAATGGCCCACTTCTGTTCCTATGAAATAGATGAGAGGCTGGAATCAAATGAACATGAAGATGCAGGAAGAGACATGAGGCTAGAATAGGTAGTAAGAGAGAGTCTGGTTGAGGCTATAGGGAGATGTGGGTCCTCTGTCCATTAAGAATGGTGTGCAGGCTCCTGATGCAGCTGGTCCAAACATATGATACTGTACAACAGTGTCACACAGCTAGTAAATTTATATATGAAGAGCAAATGTGTGAGAAAGCCAAGGATGTTGCCGTAATATCAAGAAATACTTAACAGTTATGGTTTTGTATGAAAGTTCCTGTGAATCTGTGGGTAACTAGGTTTTGGTAATCTTTGTTTCATTAGTGTTTACAATTTAACCTAGAGAGAATTGTACCACGCAGTTGCCATAGATGATCTACATTGAGGTGTTGACATTCCTAAAACACTGAAACATTAGTGAAGGCTTTCAGTATGTTGTACTTGTATCTAGCACTTTTTAATAGAGACGCTTCTTCTTTAATTATTAGTCATCTTCACAGGAACATGTTTTGACCCAGCAGTAAATTAGCAGTAGGAAATACAGTTCCATCACGTCCCAAAGTCACGTTACTTTGTATTATCAGAATTACAGCAGAGCCTTATAATACTGCCAAGTTCCATGATAATGTAGCGGTTGTGTCTGTCTTAATTGGGGGCGGCATGGTGGCACAGCAGTTAGCACTGCTGCCTCAACTCCTGGGTTCGATTCCGGCCTCGGGTCACTGTGGAGTTTGCATATTCTCCCCGTGTCTGCGTGGGTTTCCTCCGGGTGCTCCGGTTTCCTCTCAGTCCAAAGATGTGTGGGTTAGGTGAATTGGCCATGCTAAATTGCCCCTGCCAAATTGCCCCTTAGTGTCGGGGGACTAGCTAGGGTAAATGCATGGGGTTATGGGGATAGGGCCTGGATGGGATTGTGGTCGTGCAGACTCAATGGGCCGAATGGCCTCCTTCTGCACTGTCGGATTCTATGAATAGGACCATGAGGAGGTATCCTTGTAGAGATAAGCACAATTGAAAATTGTGCAGTTAAGGGTGATAATCCCTACTGATTGCAGGGCAAACCTATCTGGAGGGATTATTAGGACCATAGAAGCTGCTTTTCCTGCCACAGCCCCCTTTATGGGGCATGGAGCCTCAGGCTGTGTTGGCCTTCTGGACTACTTCCGGGATGCTGCCTCCATGGAACTGGCAGTAAACTGGCTAAGTAAATTTGAAGGTAGGCTGGGATGAATGCAGGTAACCAATACAGAGTTAGGTTGATTGGCCATGCTAAATTGCCCCTTCATATCAAGGGGACTAGCTAGGGTAAATGCATGGGGCTATGGGGATAGGGCCTGGGTGGGATTATGGTCGGTGCAGACTCGATGGGCTGAATGGCCTCCTTCTGCACTAGAGATTCTATGATTCTATGAGATGGTGACTCAGATTGAAATCAAGAGTCACAGATGAAATAATAAGGGATATCAGGGAAGACAGGAGAAATCTATAGCCTATAAGGACATTGGACTTGTAACTGCCTTCTATAATGGCCCAAGCCAATCAATTCTATCAAACCACACAAAAACAGGCCGAAAATGAATCAAATTGAGTGGATCACATTCTATGACTTGGACACTGGAAATGTCATAGGCACACCCAACCTAGTTGACCCTGCAAAGTCCTCACTAACATCTGGGGTCTTGTGCCAAAATTGGGAAAGCTGTCTCACAGACTAGTCAAGCAACAGCTTGATGTAATCATATGTAAAGTCAATATCCCCAACCCCTCTGGATTTTCCTGTGAACCAACTTTCAAAGAACAAAGAACAGTACAGCACAGAAACAGGCCCTTTGGCCCACTAAGTCTGTGCCGACACAGATGCCTCTCTAATCTAATTTTTTTTGCCTCTAAATTGTCCATATCTTTCTATTCCCTGCCTGCTCACAATCTATCTAGATGCTTCTTGAACATTGTTATAGAATACAGCTGGTTGGTACAGCTCACCCTCCTCTTGATCAGACTTGTCATCAGAAGAGTGCGCTGTCTCCATCAATTCCTCCTCTGACAGGGATTCCTTTCTATCGAGGGCCAGGTTGTACAATTCAGAGTGAACAATGAGCAGAATCAATATTCTCTCAGGTTTATATTAGAGAGTACCATCTGATCTGTCAAACATCTGAAACACATGATGGTGTGTGGTCGATGTGTGGTTATCATTATATCTACACTCAGGCTCCATCTGTGGATTCCTTACATCAGCCATCTTTTTAAAGCGTGTCCCTTTATCGTCGAGCAGCCAGTCATCCAAAGCTTCCGAACCGGTGAACATCCTGGTACCTGGGAGTGTCTCAGGATATCTGCGTCGTGGTAAATTCCCGTATAATGTGCACACACCTGCCTTGCACCTGGATTGTGATCACACACTATCTGAACATTTATGGAATTGTATTCTTTTATGTATATGAATGTTCTTGGCTGTCCAGCTGGTACATCTGTGGGTACATGGGTGCCCTTGAATCCATGGGAACCCAGCCAGGGCAGCAAAGCCTCGAGATGTTTCCACTTGACTTGCATTGTAACATGTAAAGGAGATATAATGATTGAAAAACAGAAAATGCTGCAAAATCTCAACAAATCAGACAGCATCTGTGGAAAGAGAATAGAGCCAACATTGAGTCATGATGACACTTCGTCACTCGAAACGTTGGCTGTGTTCTCTCTCCACAGATGCTGTCAGACCTGCTGAGTTTTTCCAGCATTGTGTGTTTTTGTTTCAGATTCCAGCATCTATGCTATTTTGCCTTTATCTAGATATGGTGATGGACACAGCTAACCATGTCTTCCGTGAATACCTCAACGCTGTGATGGGCTGCAGGCCGGATGATCCCACTTTGGTCTCCACATGCTACCTGGAATGACCCAGAGGCAAAGGGGTTCAATGCCACAATTACTTTTAAGGCTACAGGCATCAGATGGCCACCCACACAATTCGAGGCTATCTCCCTGGAAAGCATGTCACAAAGGCCAGGGAGTGAAGTCAAATAGTTTCTTGTAATAGATCTAGGGCGACTCGATGAAGTTTCAACGATAAAGGCTTTATCGCCAACATTACCAGATTCCCAGGCTCCAACTGCCAGTCCTCCCCTACCCGTGGTCCATGACCTGCCAATTAGCTTAGATTCCCACTGGAACGATCCATAGGATGCTCGCCAGTCATGTGGTCCTTGGAACACCCCACCCCCCCCCCCCCCCCCCCCCCCCATTCTTTCATGGGTCATGCTACTATACTCCTTCCCCCTAAAATCTGAAATACTCCTCAGCAGAAACAAGAACAACAGTAGCAGGCATACCACAGGCTCTCAAACAAAAAGAGTATCCGGAAAAACCTCTGGAAAACTCATCAAAGGATCAAACAGTCCAGGGCCTTCCTGGTTCTGATAGTGCCCCTCAGTTCAGTGGCAGGCTTATATGCATTTATTGGGCAAGGTGAGCCAGATGAGAACGACAAGCTCATTATCCTGGGTCCAGTGATTATTCAGCAGCTCTAGGCTCCACCGCCTTCTCATCCATTGGTTGCTCAGTCCCCACATTCTCCACTGAAAGTCCAGTAGCCAGACTTGGCAACCTCAAACTAACTGCAGGGATTGGCTGGGTATCCCCTGTGTCCAATACTACTCTCCTCCTCAGGTTTAAAATTTCCAGCCAGTTTAGCCAAATCTGTTTTAACCAGTCTTGTCCCATTAAACAAGGTCTGTGACCCTTGATTACCATGACTGGCAGCTTTGCTTTCTGCTTCTGATGTGCCACTGTTACTGTACCTAAAGTTGGCAATGTCTCTCCAGGATATGTGGACAACATGGCACCTGATTTGCTTAGTCTTAATGGCTGGAGTCCCTTTTGCAGATAACAAAATGCCTATTCCACTATGAATGTGGCAGCTGCCCTGCATACTCTTCTGTTTTTAATGCTTTACCATTTCCCTGCAAAGTTATCTCTACTGGGCACTTTGTTTAGCTGGACCTGGTTTAGGATGAATGACCCGAATCCCTTGCCAGGCTCTCATCCAGATGGTTTACAGGAGTTAAGCCAGCAGTCACTGTCTATTTTTCTACATTGTTTGCTTCAGGTATAACGAAAGCTCACTTAAAGTCATGGTGCAGAGCAAATCATAGTTCTTGAATCAACAAACTTCTTGGGAGTGTTCTCCCCCACATTGAAAACACACTTCGGCCCTCAATGTTACACCTCTTCTATGATGCGCCTGGGCTGTTTTGCACCACAGCCATTTCCTACCACAAATGATTTAGCTCATTCAAACCTTACAACTCTGTTACACCCCGCCCCATGCATTCAGTCACTAGGACCAGCTCCACACCTTTGTCGAAGGGAATTTTGGTCTTCCTCTGTAAACTTTTTTGTATTATTAAGCTGTTTATACCACAGGCCATTCTGTCCTTTAACATTTCAGCTAATGTTGGGCCTAATTCGCAGCATTCTGCCAATCCCTAATTCTTGCCATAAAACCTGAGACTGCCTCCCCAGCTCATGGATTGTTGTATGAAATTTGTATCCCAGACTGATGATCAGGGGGCGGTGGTTAAAATGATTCCTGACCAGTTCCACAATGTGGTCAGATGACTTCACGTCTGGAGCATCTGGTGAGGTTAATGTCCTTACTAAGCAGTAAGTCTGTGAGCCACAGACTGTTAGCAAAATAACCGTCCTCTTGTCTTCCATGGTTATTTCATTTGCAACAAAGTAATGTCGCAGCCTTTCTATATAGGCGGCATGATGGCACAATGGTAGTACTGTTGCCTCACAGTTCCAGGGCCCCGGGTTCAATTCCGGCCTTGGGTCACTGTTTGTATGGAGTTTGCACATTCCCCCAGCATCCGTGTGGGTTTCCTCCGGATGCTCCGGTTTCCTCCCAAAGATATGCAGGTTAGATGGACTGGTCATGCCTAATTGCCCCTTGGTGTCCCAAGATGTGTAGGTTAAATGAATTAGCCATGGGAAATGCGTGGGGTTACGGGGATAGAGCAGGGCAAAGGGTAAGATGCTCTATCAGAGAGTCGATGCAGAGCCGACAGGCCGAATGGCCTCTTCTGCACTGTAGGGATTCTATGATTCTATATATTGTTCCCAGTCATCGACCTATGGGTCGAATGGCTTGATCTTTCCTATAATAGGCATTGCTAAATGAGTGTACCTTACATCTTACCCTCGATGCTCAAATCTCCTTCCCTTTGAGATGAACACTGTGAGCCCCAACGATTTTAATGTTTTGCCTCCTCACCAATGTAATAGAATGAGGGCAACTCGACGAAGTTTCAACTATGAAGGCTTTAATGCCAGAGCAATTGCGTACAAGAGCATTAAAGTAAAACTAGACTACAAGTGCAACTGCTCCTCAGGATTTCTGGGTTCCAACTGCCAGTCCTTCCTTGACCCGTGGTCCATGCCCTCCTGCCAATTGGCTCAGCTTCCTGCCAGTACGATCCACAGGGTCATCGCCGATCACGTGTCCTCCAAACACACTCCCGCTACAAGGGCCGTGCTGCTACATTTCTCTTTCTTTTACTTGCACATTGTGACTAGACCACAGTGTAATATCAAATTGGATAAACATCTGAAGGTAAGACAATCTGACACTATACAACGTTGGCAGGGTAGCGTCTCCGTCTCCCTCTGCCTGTCTGCTGTTGCTGTCTCCTCTCTGCAGTCTCTTGCTCAGCAGCAGGTTGTCCACCTTTCTGAACTTCATGGTTTCGCTGTCCCTGGCCAGCTGGCCTCCTCCTCCTCCTTCCCTCCTCACTGGAGGAACTGCCTCCTCCAGAATGGATAATTTCCATATCAGACATTGATTTAGAGCACAATTGGTGCAGTGCTCAATGTTAGTGAGAGCGCTTCCTGTTAGTCTCCTTCCCTCAGGAAATGCCCTGATGTAGATGTATATGTTATCAAAGCAACAGTGTCAACACTGGCTAAATCTCTCAGCTATAGCAGCAGACTCTTCCGCTAAAGTCAGCCATTGTCCCATGAGCAGCCTTTATTTCCATCTTTTCAATAAAAACATACCTCCCACCATGTACCCGCTGCATGAGGCTTTATTTTTTAATTCTTTTTAATTCATTTGTGGGGCATGGGCGTCGCTGACTGAGCCTGCATTTATTGCCTATCCCTCGTTGCCCTTGGAGGGCAGTTAAGAGTCAACCACATTGCTGTGGATCTGGAGTCTCATGAATTGCATCAATTGATTTCCAAACAAGCTCAAAAGCTGGTTGATGTGGTATTTAAAAATGGCAGGGGGATTGCTAATTTTGGTGTCTGCCCAACTACCGTATTATGGTGGATCAGTGTGCTGCCACCAGGCTTGTGACCTGACGTCACGGTGCCAGATGTTACGCATGCGGGGGACTGCGGCAACCCCATTTTGCAAACGTAAAATTCAGTCCCATCTCTTTAGTCTGCACTCAACATTCAGTAAAGTGATGGAAGGTATCGTCAACAATTATATCAAGCAACACTTCCTTAACATTAACCTGCTCACTGATGCTCAGTTTGGGTTCCACCAGGATCACTCGGCTGTAAATCTCATTACAGCCTTGGGCAAGCATGCAAAAAGGAGCCAAATTCCTTTCGAGGTTGCATAAAGGTAACATTCGGCAGTGTCTGACCTCAAGGAGCCGGAGTAAGATTGAAGTCAATGGGAATGGGGGAATCTCCACTGTTTGGAGTCAAAGCTAGAAAGGAAGAAGTTGGTTGTGGTTGGTGGAGGCAAACCATTTCAATCTCAGGATATCACTGAAGGTGCTCCTCAGGGTAGTGTCTTCGTCCAACCAATTTCAGCGGTTTTATCAATTACCTTCCCTCTTTCAGAAGGTCAGATTGGGGATGTTCATTGATGATTGCACAATGCTTAGCAACATTCACAACTCCTCAGAAAATGAAGCAATCCATGTTCATATACAGCAGGACCTAGATAATATTTAAATTTAAGTGACAAGTGGTAATGGGAGGTAACATCCGTGCTACACAAGTGCCAGGAGATGACCAGCTCCAACAAAAGATACTCTCCTTCACTTGACATTCAATGGTATTATAATTTTTGAATCCACCATTATCAACATTCTGGGGTTACCACTGACCAGAAATGGAACTAGACTAACTGCATAAATTCTGTGGTACAAGGGTGGGTCAGAGGCTGGGAACTACTTCCTGGCTTCCCAAAGCCTGTCTACAAGTACAAGATGCAAGTCAGGAATATACTCCAATTAGCCCCAATTAAGTGCAGTTCCAATAGAAGATTGGTTGTTTTGCACCCTATCCACATCCTTACATATGCCCTAGGTGGAATTTTCCATTTATGAGACTAAGTTTGGTGACAGGTGGTTCCAGTGGCATCCACCCCATTGGCCAGAGTGGCAGGAACTCATGCTTGAAAGTTCATTAATTATGCACAAGTGAGTATCAGGCCGAATCACCTGGTGGAACGGATGAGATCATTCCTCCTGTGTGATAGCCTCCCAGATTGGTGATGTGAAGTTACTGGGCTTTCTGGAACCATCCATGGGATACAGGACATGCCTGCGCACCTACTCTTGTCCGATCAAGACCTCGAGAGCCTGGTGGGGTGCCGCCTTCTTCTTGAAGCTTTCGGTTTTCTTCTGGTGGCTGGAAGACTTCTCTGCACATGTCCTGAAGACAGCTGGACTGGAGAGAGAGAGCTGTATGTGTTGGATTGGTGTTTAAATATGCTCATGGATCTTCGATCCTGGCAGCCAAGAGTGGGCAGACAAATCAGGTGCTGACTCACTAGGTGATTCCACCTGGAGGCAGGGACAGCCCAGGTCACCCGCACTCGGAGGGTTGCTGGAGACCAGCCACTCGCTGAGTCCGAGTCAGATGATGACCCTCTGGAAGTGGTTGCCAATTCAGTGCTGCAGATGCAGTAACAGGTGGTGGAACATCAGGCAGAGGTGGAACAGTTACTCAGCAGCTTAGAGAGAATGGTGGAGGAGTCCATCCCTGTTCTGTCTGGTGTCATGTATCTGACATGCGAGTGTCTCAAGGTCACCATGGGAAGGTTGACGACCATCATGGAGACTTTGGTCCAGCAGGTCCTGCTAGATTTGTGCTCGGCCCTGCCCTGCATGGCCACACACCTTGGTGGGCACTAACGTGTAGATGAGGCACTTTGAACTCCCTCCAGGTACATCTCCTGCAAGAGCCAGGCTGGGTCCCTCAGGCACAGAGAGGATGACCATCAGCTGGACCCCCCAGGGGCCTCCTCTCAGGACACTCCAATATTGTGTAGCAGCTCAGAATCTCCTCTGCCTGTGTCTGCATCAACTCCACCTGCTCAAGTTGCCAAGGGTGCTTCTGCCCCTGAGCAGAAAACCCTTATTAGGCCAGGGCCCTCCACGTCTTGGGCCACCACAAGACATCTGCCAAGGTCATTGCAGACATCAGGACATAGCAGTCAGCAGACTGCCTCCACCTCTGCTGCAGATGACGGGGCTGCCCCCAGATGTAGCAATAGGTTTAGGAAAGTTAAGAAATTTTGATGTCACTTTTGGGTCACAGGTGTGGTAAAGAAATTGCTTTTGGGAAAACATATAATGTTATGTGAATGTTTTGGTCAACTGAGGGTGTGAATTTATATATTGGAATTCCCTTATGCCAAGGTCTAGCCATTCTCTTACTCAGGGGTAGTGTCGCGCTGTGAGATTAACATTCATGTGGTGTTAACCTCATCTACAGCACAATACCGAGGCAGCCAAGCCCAGAGAGAGTGATTGAGAGACAGCCCTGCACACCAAGCTGTGCTTCTTCCCTCTGGAAGAAGCCCTTGCCCCTCCCTGGGGTACACCATGCTCCCAGTGATTGCTCCTGCTGCATGCCCACTGCACCCCTGGACTGCCTCCTGTTTCTGACCTCTCCCTGTGAGGCCCACAAGGCCCCTGGACTGCCTGTCACCTGTGACTCCTTTACACATCACCACAGAAAGTGTCTGTCCTCTGTAACTCCTGTCACACTCAGAGCAAGGACTTGGCCTTTCACAGAGTTCCCCATTGCCACGAACACTAAGGACGACAGTGTCCCCTTCCAAACCACCCGCCTCCTCCACACTTTGAGTGTCCGTGCGAACCGACCCCCCCTCCACCCACGTCCTGGAGTCTGTGGGCATCTCCTTCTCGTCAAAAATGTGGCATTCCTTTGATCGCCTTGTTTGTCAGTGTTCCGTGTAACCTCGTGGGGCTCCAGCTTCCCAGTCATTCGTCTACCCTCTCCCTTCCACTGTTTCCCGTCCTCTTCCAATGCCTTGCCCCTCTGCCTTCCATCATATGCCCTTGTTGTCAACACCCCCCCTCCCCGTCTTCCCACTGCCCTTGCACAGCCTTCCTTCCCTGTTGCCCTCCTTGTGTTCATCACCCACACCCACTCCTCATGTCCACCCCCAATCAAAATGCTCATTTCTTCATGCAGGCCACCAGTGACCCTGGAACACCACAGCCATGGACAAGGGGAAGCATCTACAGGTGGGTCTTCCAGATTCAGTGTCACTGAGAAGGTCCATCATCCAGCCTCAGTGTGATCCTGGAAATCCATCTTCTTTCTCAGGAGGTCCAACTTATTTCTTCAACAATGGGTTGGTGGTGTTGGGCATCTTTTCAATACGGCACCATGAAATATGGTGCCAAACCCCCAGGTGCATAATTTATGAGGTCGGGGCTGGAAGATATGGTGTGATTTTCTGTCAGCCTCTGTGGCGGGACACACTCCTCATTCCTGCCCCCGCCACGGGACTTAGTCCCAGATGGGAGAATTACGTCCATAATGAGTCAACACTCCTAATGAGTGAAGCCTCTCCATACTAAGAATGGGCAACTTGCCAGTTATAAACTCGTCCAATTAACTGCATGTTTGGCACGGTGGCATAGTCGTTAGCACTGCTGCCTCACAGCGCCAGGGACCCGGGTTCAATTCCCACCTTGGGTCATTGTCTGTATGGAGTCTGCACGCTTTCCCTGTGTCTGCGTGGGTTTCCTCCGGGTGCTCTGGTTTCCTCCCACACTCCAAAAGATGTGCTGGTTAGGTGCATTGATCTGAACAGGCACCGGAGTGTGGGGACGAGGGGATTTTCACAGTAACTTCATTGCAGTGTTAAGGTAAGCCTACTTAAACTTTAAAACTGTAAACTTTAATTGGTAGTCAGGCTGGGTGGGGGTGGTGAGGATTATATTAAGAATTTGATAGAGGTTAGAAGTTACAACAGGGCTGCTGTTAGGGTCTGGCACAGAGGAGCTACTATCGGAAATCAGGTTGGTCGGGAAGGCTGATACTTAGAGTCAGATAAGTGCAGTTTTGAAAATTCCTCACTGGACTACTTCTGGTTATTGTTCACTCAACAGCTGGATTTATGACATTTTCATTAGTCTTTTGAGTAAGTGCCAATTGTGGTGATCAGGAAGGTAGAAAACAGCATTAGTTCAGGTGAGATGTAATTTTGCAGTTTGCTGCCATTATCACCGTTAAATTTGTGTTGCACAGATTTGCTGAGAAGGCAACAACTGCCAACAGCCATTTTTAGTGGCGGCTATTTAAACCAAAAATAGATTTTCTTCTTTCCTACTTTTTCTAAATTTATCTTTGGTACCAGCAGAGGCTCAGTTGGCAGCACTCATGCCTTTGAATCAGAACGCCACAGATCCGAGTCCCATTTGAGCACAAAAACCGAGGGTAACACTCTAGTCACGTGCTGCAGGAGTGCTACACTGTCAGAGAGGTTGGCCAGAATTTTCCAACCGTTAACGCCAGCAGGATTTTCCCATCCCATTGTGGTGAATGGAGCACCAAATTCTCCAACTTTGCTGCAGCGGGAGTGTGGTGTGAATGGCCAGTAAGCTCGCGCACGTTATCTTTCAGATGGGACATTTAAATCAAGGTACTTTCTGTTCTCTCAGGTGAATGTAAAAGATCTCATCGCACTATCTCAAAGAAAAGCAGCAGATTTGACACCCGCCACCCTCACCCCACAGCGTCCTGGCTAATATTCATCCCACAATCAACCTCACAAAGACAGAGGCCGGAATTCTCTGGCTGTTCATGCGGGTGAGATTCTCTGATCCACTGATTTCCTGGGGTGGCTTCAATGGGAATTCCTATCGACAGCGGCAAGACCAGACGTTCCCTCAGCCACTGAACGGCATGCTGCCTCCCGCCACTGAAAAAAATCACTAAGGGGAGGCCAGAGAATCTTGCCCAGATTATCCAGTCATTATTATGTTTGTGGGAGTTTGCTTTGTGCACATTGGCTGCCCCGTTTCCGACATAATACCAGGGACCATACTTCCGAAGTAATCTCATCGACAGTAAAGCTGTCCAGAAAGACACTACAGAAACACAGGTCTTACTTTTTCTTTCTTTTCTCGAGCATTTTTACAGTCGGCTGTAAAGTAGCCGTTGCTACTTTGTTTTTGACTGTAAAAATATTTAAGGAAAGTTTGAGTAGCTGATGAGAATGGATTCTGAGTCTCATTATTAAATAGCAGTTGTGCTTTCCAACTTTCAGAGTTTGCCAAGTTTTCCCTACCCAATATTTCCACTTTAATTGTGCCACTTGAGAAATTTACATGCCTCAAAATATGGCATGAATCTTACGCTTATTGCAGTATCATTAGCAGCAACATTTAAGCAACATCTGTGTGCTATAGAACTAATTGAAGTAGCATAAGTGGCAGCTGTAAATCCACAGGAAGGTGGCAGTTTGCACCAAGCACTGCTGAGCTAGCTAGTAACTGTCAGCCTGTTACTACAATCTGCTTTATATGACTCTGGTACAGTGCACAATGTCCAAAAAAACACGAAGAGGGGATTGAATGATGCCACAGATAGATAGTGGCAGGCAATTGTTACGGCTAATGTCCAAATAGTATTGTTTTGTAGGCCATTACTCTTGATATGACTCATGCTTTTAGCACCATAGACATCCTCAAAACAAAACATTAGAATTCCAAGCCAGCAGCTTTTTTTCCCTTAAGTATCCCCATCACACATATATAGTGAGTGCTGTCATTCTGCTAAATTGTAGTCAATACTAAAAACTAGGCTAGAGTCACATACAAAAATAAGTTCAAGTGAATGATTAGAATGACAGAAACTTGCTATTGGACTTCATTCCTAACATTTTAGAGAAAGCATCCATTCTTAATCTGGGTTCTTTAGCTGCAGTTTTCAGAATACAAATTTCAACCTCCAATTGCTTTGGTGTTGCAATGTCAACCCTCATACCCCTCTCCTGCATACAGTTAGTCATGGTAAGGGAGTTTTACCAGTGCTGAGGGGGACAGGCAAAGCCGAGGTGAGGGAGCTCCATAGATACCTTGTGAGGTCCAGAAGGGCATTCTTGCCCCTCCTGGTGCAAAAGGTTTTTACTAAAGACTATTAGTGTTTTTAAGTGTGCCTTAGCCGCTCTGCAACTTCCAGCCTCGATTGGTTCCGGGTAGGTTTCCAGAATTCGGCAGTGAAAAGATAGTGAGGCACTAATGAAGTCATCAGGCCAAGACTTTGAGGCTCTTTCACAGGTCAGCAAAGATACTAAGGAGTAAGAATGTGCCAGGGACGTTACAAGACTGCCTCCTACCATCTTACCCCTCCTAACCACACTGTTCCTGTTGGGGGTTGGAGGGTTTAAAATCTAGCCCTATGCATTTGACCTTACAGTTATGCTTGTGAGATGCCAAACCTTCTCCTCAAAAGTTTTTTTTCTCTCAGTGCATGAATTTACATTCTATTCAGGCATATGACCTCCTTAGTATTTCTTTTGTGGAAGGTCATTTCTTGCCTTGGGCCCAGCCTTAACTTTCTCCAGTGCATCGAGGAAAGCTCAGTCGACAATATTCACCACACTCATTCCCCAGAGTTCACCTTCTAGCTTATGTTTTCAGAATAGCAATCAGCTGAAGACGGTCTGCCCAATATACAGATTTATAAAGACCTAAATTCTGGGGCAACACAGTGGTTAGCACTGCTGCCTCACAGCATTAGGGACCTGGGCTCGACTCCCAGCTTGGGCCACTGTCTGCGCATTCTCCTCCCTCTGCTTGGGTTTCTTCCGGGTGCTCCAGTTTCCTCCCACAATGCGAAAGACATGCTGGTTAGGTGCTTTGGCCGTGCTTAATTCTCCCTCAGTGTACCCGAACAGGTGCTGGAGTGTGGCAACTAGTGGATTTTCACAGTAACTTCATTGCAACATTGAGGTAAGCCGACTTGTGACACTAATAAACTTAATTTGTGGCCTGTACAAATTTGAATAATACCGAAGATCCTATCTTTGTAGAAATTCTGTCATTTGAAATGAGGCCATAATGTGCATATTGCTACCAATGACTGTTACGACTCCCACCCCTACTTTTTGCAGGAATTTGCAAGTTTAGATCGTTTTTAACACTTGACAATGGCTGCTTTGACTGGATCATCTTAGAATCATAGAATCCCCACAGTGCAAAAAGAGGCCATTTGGCCCATTGAGCCTGAACCGACAACAATCCCCACCCAGGCCCTAGCCCCGTTACACCATACATTCACCCTGATAATTTAGCATGGCCAATCAAGCTAACTTGCACATCTTTGGATTCATTTGAACTCTGTTTCACTTAGCACGTAAATAACTGTTTAGAACTGTCGAGAGGGCGGCTCGGTGGCACAGTGGTTAGCACTGCTGCCTCACAGCGCCAGGGACCCAGGTTCGATTCCCGGCTTGGGTCACTGTCTCTGTGAAGTTTGCACATTCTCCCCGTGTCTGCGTGGGTTTTCTCTGGGTGCCAAGGTCCCACAGTCCAAAGATGTGCGGGTTAGGTTGATTGGCCATGCTAAATTGACCCTTAGTGTCAGGGGGACGAGCAGGGTAAATAAGCAGGGCTACGGGGACAGGGGTGGTTGGGATTGTGGTCGGTGCAGACTCGAATGGACCGAATGGCCTCCTTCTGCACTGTTTCTATGTATTCTTTGACAGTGGTCTTTGCCAAAACAAACATAAATTAACTGAAACAGACTCCAGATATAAGTGAGATTAAAAACAGTGTCTAGATTGTCTTAATTATTTAATGAGATTGAGATATCAGTGTATGCACAGCTGCCACATGTGGTATAAGAATCTTCTTTTAAAACACAGATGAATCCAACTACTTAAGCAGTGAATGACAAAGTTGGTAATGCTGATCAGTTCAAAAATTAGGTAGAAGGACCAGCCAGCTGGCAGCTATACATTCTGTTCATTTTGCATTGACGAGCTGCGTACACTAGTGTGTGTAGTGTACGATTTTGATACCTCAGTTTTAACCATAGAATCAAGGAAGCAAAGTGCTCTGCACATTCGCACATTATCAGACCAGTGTTTTTCTTTTCTCTTATTCATGTGCAATAAGATTGATGAATTGGCAGTTCCCTCGGATGGTTTCAGCGGGAAATTTCTTTGTTGAAACACTAGTCATTGCCAAAACTGCTTTCCCCAGAAGAGCTGCTAAATCAAATGTGGCACGATCCTGACAGTGGAGGGTTTCCTTTTTGTTACTGTAGGCAGCACAACGGACAACTTCTTCAGAGATATTGGGCAGCATCTTCATGGAGGAGACAGGAAAGTTGAGTTGGGAAAGGCCGGACGGCGAGGACATCTACCTCCATTTACAGGAACATCAGTCCATTTTAATAATGTCTGACAGGCCCTCAAACCCCAAATTGGTAACACCATTACAAACCTATAAGAATGATGCATGCGTGATCACCTAATTTTCCTGCCGGTCAGTAGAATGAGAATTATAGAATCCTTACAGTACAGAAGGAGGCCATTCAGCCCATTAAAGCTGCACCAACTCTCCGACAGTGTACCATAAGCAGGCCCTATCCCCATAACCCCACGTATTTACTCACTAATCCCCCTAACCTACACATCTTGGGAACTAAGGGGTAATTTATCATGGTCAATCCACCTAACCTACACATCTTTAGATTGTGATAGTAAATTGGAGCGCCTGAAGGAAACCTATGCAGACCCAGGACAACGTGCAAACTCCACACAGGCAATCATTCAAGATTGGAATCTAACCCAGGTTCTTAGCACTGTGGAGGCAGCAGTGCTAACCAATGTGCCACCGTGTTATAATAAGAAGTCTCACAACACCAGGTTAAGGTCTAACAGGTTTAACCTGTTTAACCTGGTGTTGTGAGATTTCTTACTGTGCTTACCCCAGTCCAACGCCGGCATCTCCACATCATGGCCACCGTGCTACCCAGAGAAGATCCAGAAAATAACAGCACGCCACCTCCCGCCGCTGAGATACACGCAGCTGGGAGGTCAGAGATTCCTGCCCGATAGTTTTGTTAACTACTATAATATTATGCAACATCCCATGTGACCTGTGTTTCTGGAAAATTTGGTTGGGAAGTTTGATGTTGAAGAACTATCCACCATTGTCAAATGACCATAGTTTCCTTCTTTGTGTGGAGACTATGGGGTGAATTTTACTGTGCCGCCCACCACGGAGCAGGCGAAGGGCGGACCATGGAAAGGTCCGTTGACCTCAGGTGGGATTTTCCTGTTTCGGGGTGAGGGAGGTCGGAAAATCCAATCCAATGGGTCGGACTTCTGTGCCTCTGTTTATGTCTGAATAGAGATGTACGGGCTTTAAAATGATGCATAGGAACCAATTTCAGGATTTCCACATCCACTCCCATTACTGGTTATTTTTAAGATGCCATAATTTCTTAGTTAACCACGGATGGTGGGTCCTTTTTATAGTAGGAATATACTGATTCTGAAATATCCCCTTAAGTGTCTGCCACTGCTTCTTTACTGATCTATGCCCTAGCTTCGTATCCCGGTTCACTTCAACTTCCATGCCCACATGGTTGCCCTTATTCAAGTTTAAAAATACCATTCTCTATTGGCTTCAGGCCCACTCTTCTCCCTTTCAAACTGGACGTAAAATGTTATCATGTTGTGGTCACTGCTACCAAGGGGTGCCTTCACTCTGAGGCCATTAATTAATCCTGCCAGGTCACACAATTCCAAATCTAATAAAACCTGCTCTTGAGTTTGTTCCAGAACGTGTTGCTCTCTTGTCTGCTAACACACTTTGAATATATCAATGTCTCTTTGAAGCATTGTCTACAAAGTACCTTGTTGTATCGTATTGTTGTGATTACCATACAGTTGAGGGGTAATTTTCAATCTAGGGGAGGAACATCAGTACCATCAGATTGGGTGCCATGGATGGTCAGTCCACTGTCATCAGTTTTTTATACACTAAGATTATTTATTAGTGTCACAAGTAGGGTTACATTAATGAAGTTACTGTGAAAATCCCCTATCCCACGAAAGCGATCATTTCTATTTGTACTGTTGTCGGACTTTACTTACCTCAATACTGGGTTCAGTGCATTGAAGATTAATGAATCATCAGAAAAGGATCTGCTCCTGTCTCAGGGGAAAAATATTTGCCTACCTGGTCTCAGTTATTACTAGTTGTAGCATCATGATTCAATCAAAAATACAGTTTCCACTGTACAACAGAAATTTCCTACCAAACAATTGAAACAATCTAGAAAGGACAACTGTGTTGTCTGCATGACTTTAGGGGGGGGGGGAATTTTCCCGCCTCGCCCGCCATGGAAATCGTAGCAGGCGGGGGTCGGACCATACAAAGCTCCATTGACCTCAGGCAGGATTTTCTGTTTTTGGGGCGAGTGCGGCCGCAAAATGCTGCCCAATGTCTCCTCAACTATATCTAAACAATACTTGTGGAGCTGAGCATGATTTTCCCCAATTCACAAAATTGCAAGGTAAGTATGAAAGGCTATTTGCCTAAAGTTCTCCATTATCAGCGTCTAATTCTATTGCAGGGTTTTAAACTTATTTGAACTTCCACAGTGGGCATTTTGTCACTGCCTTATTTTGGTTGCAGTTTGAAAAATTCCTCAGCTGAGAATCCATAGCGGCAGCTGATAGTCTCCCGGCTATCCCCCTGTACCCCGTGATAGAATCCATTACTGAGCAACCATTGATGGGACAGCTTCAACAAGCAGTTAGCAGATGAGAAACAACAAAGCCTGTGGCCTCAATGGTGTTCAAAGCTGGTGGACTGTTGCTTACCTTCAAATTCCATGCATGAATCCTACAGACTTGGAAGGAAAAATAACTCCCCCCTAATTTTAGGAATGCGACAACTGAACCTAACTTCAAGAAGGGAGGGAAATCATGCTGTGGAAACAATCAAGATATTACCCCCTTGTCCATAGCAGGGAAAATCCTAACACGCATTCTCCTCAATATCCTCCTTTCATGGCAGAGAAAGTACTTCCAGGGACAAAGTGTGATTTTAAATCTTCCAGAGGAACATGGCCTCTGTTGCCAGACAAATCTAAGTAAAATGTTCAGAACAACACTGAGAACTCTTCATTCACCTAACCAAAGCATTCGACACAGTAAATTACGAAGCTCTGTGGACTGTGCTCCCAAGATTTGGATATCCAACATTTCATCACAGCTCTGCAATTGCTGCATGATGATACAACCTAATTTGTCTTGAGGGGGAGATCTGATACAGACATCTTCAGAATCCAGATCAGGACAAAAACAATCAACTGCCCTCTGGTGTCAATATTAAATACCCTCCAGATGGAAAATCTTTAACCTCAGTCATCTCCGTGCCAAAACTAAACTGGCTACCACAGACATACATCATCTACAGTTTATGGATGACTGCACCAGGTTTGCAAACTATACTTGATTTCTTTAATTCTACATACTAGAGACTTGGCATGTCCTTGAATATTGCCAGCAAGCCCCCTCACCCCCATATATCAATTGGATAGCCAGATATTCCAGCTCCCACGCATACTCTGGAATATGTTGACTATTTCCCATATCTTGGCAGTCTCTCAAAGGCTACCATTGACTTAGAGGAGATCCAACAATGGATCATTTGCACCAGTTCAGCCTTCCACTGCATTGGGTGTTCAAAGACCTCCACAAGTCACTAAAGTCCTAATGTGCAGAAAGCTGTCATCGCCAGACTCTACTAGTGAGAACTGGACTGTGTAAAAGTGACACATAAGAGCACGAGAGAAATTCCATCAAGAATGCTTCCACTACATCCTCTGGATTCAATGGGAAGACTGTCAAACAAATGCAAGTGTCTTCTGGAATCCAACTCCACAAGCATTCAGTCAGAACCAACCAAGAAGGACTGGCCAGATGGCTGAAAAGCATGCCTGCCCACAGGTCCTGTTCTCTCAACTGTCAAGTACCCAATCTTCCACGGGAACACAATAAAAACACTCAAAGATGCCTTGAAATATGGCAGCATTGACCGTAATGACTGTGAGGAGCATGCTACCAGTTGTTCAAAATGACAACAACTTGTCCATCGGACGGAATTCTTTTCAAGTTCCAAAGACAGAATGATGAGGCAGAACAGTGGCAGGGAAGGAAAGAAAAGCAAGGAAATCCTGCACTCCGGATCCAGCTACCTCACAGGAGATCTTTCCCCCTTGTGCACAAAGTTTGCATGCCAAGAATCAGCCTGAAGATGATGATGAAGTCACATGAAGATGCATGGCATAGGGGAGGCGATGACCTAGTGGTATTATTGCTGGACTATTAATCCAGAAACTCAGCTAATGTTCTGGGGACCCAGGTTCGAATCCTGCCACGGCAGATGGTAGAATTTGAATTCAAGAAAATAAATCTGGAATTAAGAATCTACTGATGACCATGAAACCATTGTCAATGGTCGGAAAACCCCATCTGGTTCACTAATATCCTTTAGGGGAGGAAATCTGTCGTCCTTACCTGGTCTGGCCTGCATGTGACTCCAGAGCCACAGCAATGTGGTTAACTCTCAGCTGCCCTCCAAGGACAATTAGGGATGGGCAATAAATGCTGGCCAGCCAGCAACACCCACGTCCCATGAATGAATTAAAATAAAAAAGTCGTGAACCCGAGAGGTCATCATCCTTGAACTGAGGGACAACCGATGATTTTGATCACTTGCTGAAGTAGCTGATAGATATTGTACCCTTCTCAATGTAGTGAAATTTGTAATATACATTTGTGAATATTCACACTATCAACAGGGGAAACTTAATTAACCAGTGTGAGCATCAAGTTCTCCCAGTATTAGCATCAAGTTCTCCCAGTATTTAGTAAAGAACACCCAAATACAAACTAACATAGAATCCTTACAGTGCAAAAGATCCCCCTGACACTAAGGGGTAATTTAGCGTGGCCAATCAACCTAATCCTCACATCTTTGGACTGTGGGAGGAAATCAGAGCACCCGGAGGAAACCCACACAAATGCAATCATAGAATCATAGAATTCTACAGTGCAGAAAGAGGCCATTCGGCCCATCAAGTCTGCACTGACCACAATCCCACCCAGGCCCTATCCCCATAGCCCCGTACATTTACCCTAGCTAGTCCCCCTTACACTAAGGGGCAATTTAGCATGGCCAATCCACCTAACCGGCACATCTTTGGACTGTGGGAGGAAACTTAATTGTATAAAAGAGAACTGTGTAAATTTACACGGAATACTTACCTTAACAGCACATTTTTTCCAGGAATGTTGTTATTCTCCCCTACAGACTATTTCTTCTCATTCATAAACCTCTCAAATGTAAGTTACGTAAATAGCAGGAGAAAATTAGGTTAATAATGTTTGTTGGCTATTTGTTGATGCCTGGAATCTGAGTGCTGAATTTTTCACTTTCTCAATGAGCATTTCTGGAATGGAGACATTCCAGATGGAAGCAGACTTTGGGGAATTGTCAGGGCATCCCATAATTTCTATCCATTCATTTTAATGAAAGTATTAAGAAGCAAACCTATTATTTCCTTGCAGGCAAGGATTCACACTGGGAACGTACATTTGGAAAATTGTCCCTTTGCTGCAATCCTCCATATAGATAAAAAAAAATTATGTGCTCATCAGTTAGAGCAATTATTAATTTTCAAGCAGAGGTAATGCCGTTCAAGGGGCCGCTGAATCACAGAATCATATCCCACAAGGGGAGGCCATTTGGCCCATTGTGCCTGTGCTGGATCTTTGAAAGAGCTCTCCAATTGGATGCACTCCCCTACTCTTTCTCCATAACCTTGATTTTTTTCTTCATTCATGTATCTGAGCACACTGATCATTCTGGGGTAATGTCTGGTCCAGATCTTGCTCTCATGGTTCCAATCATCAGCCGATCCAAACTGGCCAGATGGAACTATAACTCCAATTTGAAGTACATTAACAAGCAGACTAGATTTTCCAATTGGCCACAGTCTTCATGTGAAGTGTGGCTTGTCCATGCAGCCACATTAGGATTGACCACATTGAAGATTCTGGCATCAGTTATGGAGGCTAGGTCCAGGTGCTGTCAGTCCCTCCCATCGAGCACTTGCCCATTTGCAGAGTGAGAAACTACATGTTGCTGGAGTATTTAAATGCCTAGCACAGCTTCATGGGCCAGGCACACTTAAAGTTGGCAATGAGAACAGAAGTAGAATATCGGTTACTGAAAAATGCACAAAGCCACCAGCGGGCGAGTTGCTGGACAAATGTCGGGCAGAGGAAAGGATCTGTTTGGGACACAGCGATGAAGATACTCAAAGAGATCTGATCAGAACCAGAAGAACAAAGCGGCAAAGGCAATGTGTGCCAACGCTATGACCCTATGTACTGAAACTGAGTACCATAATATGTTTAACAACCTTGCCAAGTTGGGCACAGCAGGAGGAGATAAACACCATTCAAAAATACACTGTGCTGAGCACGGCTGCCATTTATAACCATCTCCTTCCACTGTTAATACGCTGGATCAATGATGAGGAGCTTTGTACACACCAGCCTTTAACTGGAAGTGTTCCTTCACTCACAGCTTCACATCTCGGCACCTGTAAAAAACCTCAGGGATTGTGTAAGTTCCAGCTGAACACCTGCCATCCTCCCATTATGGTCTGCATGCTGACACTTGGGATTGATTGCATGTCATGGCAACCAGAGAGAGAGATCATTCTCATTACATCTCCCATTAACATCAGAGAGATTTGCAACAGGTATGATCTCCACCATTATCATTCTACACAAGGAGCCAGGCAATAGCGGGAGTCAGGGATGGCGAATAGCAGAGTAAGTTCCAGCTGCAGGGTGTACAATATTCTGCATGGCATCGTTGCCATCAAAAATGTCTTGTATTACCTGGCAACAAACTAGATCATAGAATTCTCACTGTAGTGTTGAATTGTTCAACTGTTGCTGTTTGAATAGGAGTGTCTGTTGCAGCAATGAGAGAAAATTTGTGAAAAATACTGATGGTAGAGTTTGTCATTCAAAATGGATGAGAAACAACACAGATGCCCGTGATCTCAACTGAGCATTCCTTAAAATGACCCTGGTGCTTTTACTGCATGTGATGGTTTACACATGCCATACCTCACACGCAGGAAGTGACACCTCCACACGTGGACTTGATGAAGTCCTCTTCTACAACTTGCAATAGTTCCACTTTAAGAATGAGTTGCACTTTTTGCTTTGAGCTGGACACGATGTTGTGAATTGACCAGCACTTCCATGATTTGGGCATGTGTTTGAGGGTAGCTGACCACTGTGGGGCACATGTTGCTGAGACTGCTGAGGTCTCCTTGTCCATAAATAACCCTTGCAGTTGAGCTGGTCGGGCAAGCTGTGCCAGCAACCCTGAGGCTAAAGATGCATTTTTGTATTACTTTTCTGAATCTAACATGGCAGATTTGACTTGAACAGCCAAGGCCATGGCTATTTTCAAGTCTAAATCATCATCCTCTACGAATAGGAATTCTTTATTTCATGGAACTGAAGTTTTTTCAATTGGTCATGAATTAGTTCACTGGTTGGTGTACTAATTTGTCAATTGCCACAGTGGTATCATTTTATGGGCTTACCACATCCCTGGCATCTTTGGCACCTATTTTTGCCGCAAAGTGTTTTTCAAGAGCACTTACTGCCTTTCCAAACATGGATGTATCCTCTCAAATATTCTCTAACCTTCTGTTCTGAGACAATACAAGAGTATCGCCTTCTTGTCGATCACTGCTACATCCGGACTGCCAACCCAAAAGTGAGCAAATAGGTCTTGAACCCCTAAATCCATCAATCCCAGTGCATGGGTGGATCTCCCAGCAAAGAAAGGGATGGTGCAGGGGCCAGTAAGATTAAGTTTAGTTCCATCATCCTCACTGCTGGTTGTTCTCCATTATGGCTCAGAGATATGCAGAGCTAATACACTCCAGGTTTTACATGTGCAGAAACTTTATTCACAATGCTTTTAAAATGCCTGCTCCCCTGCTTACAGCAGCCAGCCTCAGTAGTCTCCCTCTCCAAGAGACCACACCCAGGTTTGACTAATCACACATAGAGAATGGAGAACAGGCACACATAGCCAAACACCGAACAATTGAACACTACACTCGTGCTACTACTTTGGCAGAAAATCGCATGAATTTTGCTCCTCAGCAACACAATCTAGTCTCTCCACATACCCTCCTCCTGATGTAGCAGTTGATATAGAAACAGGCCTTCTGTCTCAGGCCCTGCTATCACATAATAGCCACACGTCAACCTTGAGATCATAAGCAATAGGAGCACAAGTAGGCCATTCAGCCCATTGACGTTCTGCCATTTAATAAGATCATGGCTGATTTGATTGTCGCCTTAATTCTACTTTCCTGCCCCCCCGTAACCCTCAACTCCCTGGTTTAATTCAGACTTGAATATTTTCAATGACTCAGCCTCCACCGTTCTTTGTGGAAGAGGATTTGAACAACCAAGACCCTCTTAAGGGAAGAAATTCCTCCTCATCTCCACCTTAAATGGGAAACCCTTGTATTTTAAGCAATGGCCCCTAATTTTAGTTTTCCCCATGAGGGGAAACATCCTCAGTATCTACCCTGTCAACCCCCCTCAGAAATCTATATGCTTCAATAAGATGACCTCCTCATTCTAAACTCTAATGAGTATAGGCTCAACCTTTTCTCATAAGCCAAACCCTTCATCACAGGAGTTAGCCCGATGAAGCTTCTCTGAACTCCTTCTAATACAAGTATATCCCTCCCTAATGAAGGAGACCAAAACTCTACATACTACTCTATGGTGTGCATCACTAGTGCCATGTGCAGTTGTAGCAAGACTTCCCTACACTTCCACCCCTCTTGCAGAGACATTAGAAAATAATTAATAGGGAGTATTCAGCGTGAAGCATAGAACACAGCTGGGCTAACTACATGGAGATGGAAGGCAAGGGTGAAGAGTCCAATGATACTGATCATGAGTCATACTTTTAGAAGAGGTTTCTTGCAGAGTATCAAATCTACACACAAACACAGGGACAGTCTATGGCAATTGCACCAGATAGAGAGTTTATTGAACATATTCACTACCTGTATCAGTACAGGTCTGATGGAAGGCTTCTTTGCACCTCTGTCCACAATGGCATGTCGCAGGGCAGTCTGCAGAGATCCCAAGTACAGGCTGTGCATTTTACTATGGATTTTCAGACCGCTGCCACAGATTTCTGGAGTCCCATCCAGAAGACAATCTCATTAAAAACTCAAAGTGACTGGGCAAATGACACAGAAAAGTAGCTCACTTAAGTATCTCTTAGGACTTAAGTGAGCGCCTTGGTGCCACTTGTTTGGTTTTCCACAAATCAGTGGTTATATGCAGAGCCAGATTCAGCATTAATGAAAGGGCAGAAATATGGACATGTGAAGCTGCTGCTCTCAGGACAGCAACACATGTTTGGCCTTCTGCCAAGACTCTGAGATACCTATGTTATAAGTAGAAAGAACAGAGTTAGGCAGTCCCTGAAGTGGCACAAGATGTGATACCTTGCAGCAATTCCATCATTGGACATGAGGAATCTCCTAAAACAAGTAATAGGTTCCTTAAATATGTTAACAAGAGGCCTAAAGCCTGTTGTGGAACCTGTCTATAAAATATGCCCAATGAATAGGGCAGTCACTCGGGCTTATTCACTCAGGATTCTTCAGTTGGCCCTCTTCCACTCACGAAGAGCACAGGAAAAGAAACCGTACTGTGTAGTCAGGCAATGCAGGTGTGCTCCTCTGCCAAGCCCAAATTCTGCAGCCCTGGTGATTGCCTCACACCCCCCTCCCCAACCCTCTCCCCTCCCCCCCCCCCCTAATTTTAGGAAGGCCTCTGACCTCTCTGTTCTGGTGTGTGCTGCCCTTGCCCGGCCCAGACTCATTTCTAGCCCCTTGTATCCTCGGAAGTAATATTATGCTTAGGCACAGTGTTAAACGGCCATTTTGGATCAGCTGCCCTGAGTACGACTCTCGCAATTTTTCGTGTCACTGAATTCTATTGGAAATTTGTATTACGTGAAGCAGATCCAATGTCACAATATTGCCAAAAAATTTAAATTCTTTTTTGATAAGGGGGAGGAGGGGGTTCGGGGATGCGAGTGTGACAGATGTTTTCTTCTATCCACTTAAAAACGTCCAAACCCATGCACTGTTAATATGATCAGACTACCCTCTCACATTTGTTTCATCAACTAAACTTAAAACATTCAGTGTAGTAAAATACAAGTAGCAAACTTCAGCAGGCAGCAGACAAACTGTAAATCATTCAATTGGAAATTAAGTTATCATTGATTATCTGCATGATATATTGTGCAATGGCATGAAAACACAAAGTCATACATGTTTAACGACTAATCAATGATGATATCATACCTCACTATTCATCCAAAACAAATAAATCTTCAGGGGTGGCCGGCATTCATGCTATGGTGCTGAAAGAGATAAGGAATGAGAACTATGAGGTGCTGATGACCATTTGGAAACACTCAGTGAACATTGGGAGCTCATATTAGATCATAAATAAGCCAATACGGTGGCATAATGGTTAGCGCTGCTGCCTCACAGTGCCAGAGACCCGGGTTCGATTCCCAGCTTGGGTCACTGCCTGTTCTCCACATGTCTCCGTGGATTTCCTCCGAGTGCTCCGGTTTCCTCCCACAGTCCGAAGGTGCATTGGCTGTGCTAAATTCTCCCTCAGTGTATCCGAACAGGCGCCGGAGTGTGGGGACCAGGGGATTTTCACAGTAACTTCATTGCAGCGTTAATGGAAGCCTACTCGTGACAATAATAAATAAACTTAAACAAGGGCAAAAAGGTTGGTAAAATAGGCCCACCCATTCGTTGTGGCGACTTGATGAAACTAGCTTCCCAGCTACTTGTGAAGTATGGAAATGACTAATAGAGTTTTGATGAAAAGTCAACCTGAAAAATTAACTTTTAATTTCTCTGCTCACAAATGCTGCCCAACCTGTTGAGCATTTCTGACATTTTTTCGTTTTTATTTCAGATTTTCAGCAACTGCAGTGCAGGTTGAGTTTTACATCTCAAAGAAACTGACCCAATACCAGAATTCCAGTTAACAGAAAATTCCATTTAGTCAACTGCTGGATAATGAACTTTACTGTCTTTTGCTTCTGTACTTGTATCCATTGACTGGTTTCTGCTATGGAAAAAGAAAATCGCTGATTTTTGAGGCAAAATTCCAGCCAGGAGAAGCCAAAATGGTCAATTTAATGGTTAGGTGATAGCCATGAACAAAATGGTCGAAATTTAAATTACTCATTTCTGAAGTAGAAGAGCATTCTTCAATTTGTTGCAACATTGGGAGGGCTGAAATATTATTATGCCGTGCGTCTTCCATATACAAAGCATTAATAGGCTCTCTCTCAAACTGTCACTTTGTACTAAATTCTATGAATCTTTATGCAATGGGCAATGGCAATGACTGTCCCAAAAGTCTATCCACAGAATCCATACAGTACAGAAGGAGGCCACTTAGTCCATCGAGTCTGCACCGACCACAATCCCACCCAGGCCCTATTCCCATAACCCCACATATTTACCTTGCTAATCCCCTGACACTACGGTCAATTTAGCATGGCCAATCAACCCAAACCCGCACATCTTTGGACTGTGGGAGGAAACCAGAGCACTCGGAGGAATCCCACGCAGACACGGGGAGAATGTGCAAACTCCACACAGGCAGTGACCCGAGGCCGAAATTGAACCCGGGTACCTGGTGCTGTGAGGCAGCAGTGCTAATCACTGTGCCACCGTGTTGGCTTATTTATGATCTAATATGAGCTCCAACAGATGTCAAATTGGTGACAAAGTTGGGAACACGCCGAATATAGTAAGCTCAGAGGTGAAATGAAAAAAGTAACGAGTATGAGAAAAGACTGCAGCTAACAGAAAAGGGAATCCAAAAGCTTTCTATAAATAGTAAAAGTATGGTAAAAGGAGGAGTGTGGCCAATTGGGGATCCAAGGGAGATTTAAACACAGAAATAACTGAGGTAGTAAATGGATACTTTGGTTGGGATTCACCGACCGTGCTCGCCCCAAAACTGGAGAATCCCGCCCGAGGTTAATGGACTTTTGCGTGGTCCACCCCCCTTCCCCCGCCCGCTATGATTCCCGTGGCGGCAGGATAGGAGAATTCCCCCCATTGAGTCTTTCTTTACCAAGGTAAAAGGTACTGCCCAAGTTATAGCGAAAGATGAGATAGTTGAAATACTGGATGGGCAAAAAATGGACAAAGAGGAGATATTAGAATGGCTGGCTGTATTTAAAATTGATAAATCTCCAAAGCAGATCAGATGCACCCAAAGACACTAAGGGAAGCAAGGGTGGAAAACGTAGAGGCACTGGCCATAATCTTTAAATCCTTCTTAGATGCAGGGGTAGTACCCCTGTTACAGCCTTGTTCAAAAGATGTTTTAAGGATAAGCTCAGAAATGTTTGGTAGTGGGAAAACTTTTAGAAATTATAATCTAGGACAAAATTAACAGTTATTTGGACAATTTAGGATGAATTAAGGAAATCCAGCAAGGATTTGTTAAAGGCAAATTTTGTTTAACTAAGTCAGTTTTTCGCTGAGGTAACAGACAGAGTTGATGAGTCTAATGTGATTGATATGATGTGCCTAGACTTCCAAATGGTCACATAACAGAATTGTTAACAAAATTATAATCAATGAAATAAAAAGGACAGGGACAATATGGATTTGATTTGGCTGCCTGACAGAAAAGTGAAAGTAGTGGTATGCTGTTGCTTTTCGGACTGGAGGTATATAGTGGGGTTCGCGTGGGGTGGGGGGGGGGGGGGGTTTGGAGTTAGGGTCACTGCTTTTCTAGATCCAATTTAGGGACCAAGGCACAGGTGTGCAGGGCACAATGTAATAATTTGCAGATAATATAAAACTTGGAAGTATTGTAAACTGTGCAACTGTGAGGATAGACAAGAAGATATAGATAGGCTGGTAAAATGGGCAGACATGTGGCAGATGAAATTTAATGCAAGGCAGTGTGAAGTGATACATTTTGGTAGAAGGAGTGAGGAGAGGCAGTACAAAGGATACATATCTAAAGGGGTGCAGAAGGACATGGGGTTATAGGTGTGAAAATCATTGAAGGTGGCAAGATAGGTTATGAAAGAAATTGATAAGGGAAATGGGATCCTGGGCTTTATAACTAGCCGCAAAAAACTTTATAACTAGAGGCAGAGAGTACAAAAACAGAAACAAAGAAGTTATGGTGAACCTTCACAAAACACTGGTGTGGGCTCAGCTGAAGTATTGTGCCAATTCTAGACACCACTTTAGGAAGGATATGAAAGACTTACAGAGGGTGCAGAAAAGAGTTACAAGCATTGTCCCAGGGATGAGGAACTTCAATTATGTAGACAGATTAAAGCGAACAGCTTCTCCAGGTAAGAGAACTGTTCTCTTTGGTGGAAGATTGAGAACCAGAAGAAATGGATTCAAGGTAAATGGCAAAAGAACCCAAAGTCAACGTGAGGAAAAACATGTTTTAAGCAGCACATGGTTTGGATTTGGAATGCACTGCTTGAAAGTACAGTGGCCAGGTCAAACATGGCTTTCAAATTGGATATTTATCTGAAGAGAAAATATTGGCAGGACTACGGTGAAAAACAGGGTGGTGGGGGTAGCTGGTTTACCCTTGCAAAGAGTTGGCACAGGCACAATGGGCTTAATGGCCTCCTTCTGTGCTGTAACCATTCTGTAATTCTAAGTCATTTTGCACAGGATCCTTGCAGCTAGCGGAGGGCGAAGACATTTTTATTTGTTCAGTCTGGTTTATGTTCAAATCAGATTCCAAAGATAAAGAAGCAATCTGCTGTTCACTCAGTCCTCCAGTGTGGTGCATATATTAAGAGGTCATTACAGTAGCCGTACAGCACAATAAATACATAATACTCCTTTTCACCCATAACCTTTGGCAGATATACTGTTCAATTTGACTTTGTGTCATGTCTCTGTTCACAGTCTGTCCAGTTGTGGGATGTAGACAGAGCTTAAATTCACTGGTTGCAACCGTCCTTCATTGTCTTCCTATTAAGACAATGCAACAGAGTTTATTTAATGGGCAAAACCCTTCCAGGAAGAGATCCACTCAAGCTATACATACTTAAGGTTATATTCTGCGTTCCTGAGGGGGAACATCTGATCACGAATTGATAGCTGACCGTGCTAACATAAAATTTGAGTTCCATAGTATAACATTGACAGCCCTTAATGAAAGGTGTCCTATGAAATGGATATGGGTCAATTATGAGCTCACAATGTGACGAATTATTGAGGCAGAATCACATCACAGCATTCAATGGAGCACTTTAGAGCATTCTGAAGAGTGACATTCACTGCTTGGAATTGTGACCCTACACAAAACGTCAGTAAATAACACTTAAACTCACACCAATCCTGCGTAAAGTTGAGCCACAATATCAATGTGTGTTAATATGCAGGTTGGTTAATTCAACTTTAATTAAATTTATTAGAATAAAGACCATGGCATGAGTGATCTTAACTCTGCCTAGGTTTGCAAATCTCTTTTCAAGACTGGCCTTCCTTCTTCCCCTCAGCCTGCTGATACTTGTCTTTAATGGGGACATGAGAGAGAGGAGAAATAGTTAGTCTGTTAATAGTGTTAATTTATGCTGGAGCTAAACTGGAAATGGATTATCTTTGGCATTACAGAAGAGGCTGATCACTGCCTAGCCTCTCTCTTTTATATGGGCTTTTTCATTTGAGGATCGTGAATATTGAATTATGCAGTTCAACTCTTGTTTTAATGAAACATTCATCAAAAAAATTGGGATAGTTATTTTAAGATGTGCGGGGAGATTTTATTTTTGTGTTTAAATTTATAGACTAAGTCTGCCAAGTGCAAGTGACGCCATATCTTTGAAATGAACTATATTATCATCTAAAGAGAAGACCGATAAATATGCATTACATACACTTCTTTTATCATGCCATTGATTGTATATAGTAGAGCACCTCTTTAAATTTATGCTAGTTACTACATTTTGCCAATTCCTTTCTCATCAGAGAACATCCACCAGCCAAAGAATGAATACATAACCCCGGTCTCGTATTTTTCTGATATTTATCGTCTTAATGCACAAGTATTTAGAGATTCTTCCGATAGAAGTTCTAAATGTGGTGCAAAATATGTTATGGGTGACACAGATCCTAGGAGTATTGAAAATCTATAGTCACATGACACTGTGAAGGTCAGAGGTCATGTGGATTAGCCACTTAAGTACTGCCACAGCAGTATCTCTGGCTTTTATAAGATTTGTCTGTCTCCAAGCAAACTATGTGCGAAATGTATCTGTTGCACGTACAAAACACGGCTGTCTAATCTGTAAATTTAATAAAAACACTTATATTGTATACCTGTATGAAGCTGGACCTCTTTCAAATTGAAGAATCTGTACTATGATTGCCGAATAAATAAAATATATCTACTAACAAACAAAGTGAAATGTTGAAAGAATTGGTAATTGAGAAACAGACAATTAGATGTTTGACCTCACAGAGATGAAATGAAGCAGCTTTTGAAAAACAATGCATACTAACTCCATAGCTGGTGTGACTATAATACATTATATTAAATTCAATTAAAAAAAGAACATGCTTAATTGAACAAGATTAAGTACACAATTAATGTGAACAGGATTAGAAGACAGGTTTGTGCCATAGAAACACAATCCTCAGTAGGTAGAAACCAATGAACTAATAAATGTTTTCAGCTTAAAAGTGACAACAAAGTTATCCTGGCAGACGGCAGCAGAACACATAAAAAGATGTTCCAACCTTTAATAAGTTTCATGTTTCTTGCTTTTTTTAATAGAAATATTGTATATTGTTCCATGGGATAGCAGCAGTAGTAATTGGACTTTGAAAACATCTAATTTGTTCCTGTTTGCTTAACGTTTACGTAGCATATGACAGTGAAAGAAACCATAGATTATTAATGGTTTTCATATCCACCATCACAGGGAGATGTTATAGCACATTCAGTTTCATTTCAAACATAAAAATCCTCATCCACCATAAGATATTATACAGGGATTACACTATGACGACAACTATAAGTTCAGATCAAGGGTGAACAATTTTGAAAAATTTAATAATTGGTTGATAAATTGAAGCAATTTTTTTAAAAAAAGTAATGATTGCAAGGTAATTGCTTTCAGTGATCAATTGTTGTACAAACACTTTATACAATGATAGTAAGTGCTGAACGGTTATTATATCTACTTCCATTCTTGCCTGGAAGGCAACTGTTGGCACATCAGCTGAATGCTTATATCATCATCCTGCTTAAATGAGTGCGACATTAACTTATGTGTATTATATTTAACATTAAAAGCTGTTTTCAAATGAGTTTCTAACAATCCACCACGGTTAAAACCAGGCACTGAAATCAGCCTACAATGGCCCTGCCAGCAAGTTTCATTTTATCTTGACTATTCTTAAATATAATTTAAAGAAAAATAATACTACAGTTCAATGCATCTGCTTTTAAAATATAAACTGCATTATATCTGAAGAAAGGTCATCTAAGTAGATTTATTTTGAATTAGAAGCTTCTAATATTTTTACCTTAATACATGTTCTCTAGGGCAGGCTATTAACAATTGCAGAAATGCATTAAGGCATAGCTGTAGAAGAGCTTAAGATGGTTTCAACGCTGCCATATTCAGTATAACATTATTAGTCTAACAGACAGCTGCACAAATCCACATTTAAAACTAAGTACTGTTTAATGTGCTAAGAAGCAATCATAGATTTTAGGTTTGGTTTTCGACTAAAATCATATGCCAATTTACAGAACTGAAATTGTTTGCAGTCATTTGTATCTGAATATTAGAGTTTTGCAGGAAAGTTTTTCTGGTCTAATTCTACCTGCCAAAGCAACAAAAACTTTAAATGGAGAATCCTTTCACTCTTCTGTTCTGCTGGATTTGAGTTAGTAATGTATGCAAAATCCATGTTTCCCAATTGAA
The DNA here is from genome assembly GCF_964213995.1 of Mustelus asterias. Lineage (NCBI taxonomy): Eukaryota > Metazoa > Chordata > Chondrichthyes > Carcharhiniformes > Triakidae > Mustelus > Mustelus asterias. Next base: position 37,879,444 of record NC_135811.1, on the reverse strand, counting down.
AACAATGTAAGCCAATGCTCAAATCAGGTCCGCTATCTACTTTGGTCACAACAATCTATCTCTAGCCCTGATTTCTACCAATGGGGAATAGGAGTGTTTTGCTGCCCATTGTGAACTGGCAGTACAGAAGGTATGTAGGGCCCAAATGACCCATGGGATCCTCTCTCCCTACCTTGAATAGGCTGCAGGCAAATGAGAAACATGCGTGGAGAGCTGGAGATCAGAAAATCTGGCAACTCAACAGCTTTTAAAGAGTTTCACGAACCATGAAAAAGGGAAGCCACAGCAGTGCTCGGCAAGTGAAGAACGCATTCATAATATCAAGGTACAGTCAGGTGGGCAACACTGCTCCCTTTAATGCTAAGAATCTAAAAGGTCCCACTGTAGTAAGTGAGCTTATTTGGTGATAGGCTCCAACTCCAGTTGCAAATTGCATGGAGGGAGGTTGCCAACCAAGTCAATGTAGTTACCTACACCCCTTCCACCTGGTTACACCTGAGGCTGATGTGGGGGAAAGTATGGCGATAATAAGCGTTCAGCACAAATCCTTTTGGAGTCATCACGACACAAACTTGAATTACGAACTCCGGAAACATTGAGGGACGCGATTCAAAGCGTTTCGCGCCACTGCTGCACTTTGAAATAAAAACAGAAGATGCGGGAAATACTCAGCAGGTCACACAGCATCTGTAGAGATAGAAACGGAGTTAACGTTTCAGGTTGCTGACCTTTCTTAGGCACAGTTTTTCACCATGTCAAAGCTACATGGCATCCTTTTCTCAGAGGAAGGGGGAACTGATCTGGAAGAGCAGATTCTTAGGCTTAGCCTTAGTCTCCTAAAAACCATCCCTGCCTCCCCCCGCCCCGTGTTTCTGCTGTTTCCAACATCGCGACTACTGAATCAAGAAGGCATTTTGACTGCTACTTGGATAATGGCCATATCATGCACGGTGATATTTTTGCGCCCAGACACCATACCTTAACATTAGTTGAGTGCAAACCTTATTTAACACATTAGGGTTGTGAGTGTCAGGAATTTCAGCATTGTTACAATGAGAACAAATATTTAATGTAAATGAGTCTGATGCATGCAGGTAGTGCAATCTCCTTTTTGGAGCCAAAATCATCTGTTGGGAAATTGGGTGTGCTGCTAATTGGATACACATGGCCATGGGCCTGGTTTTCCGAACCCCATCTGTTGCCTGGAAGGCCCGATGCTGAAAGCAGAGTCTCGGAAAATTTCATCCTATAAATAATTTTTATGCCAAGTCCTTTGGGAAAGACTCACTCTATATTTGTAATCCTGTTCAGAGGTTTAACAGGTGGCTATAGCAAATATGCAGCCTTGCATTAGAATTATTTGTTATTTTTTTCATTCAAGAGGCCTCAAAAACCTTTTGCTGATTGCACAGTAATGTTTGCTATTTTTACACAACTTCATTGGTTATTAAACTGCAAGTCGGTTGTCTGGTGAGAAATCTGAATCCATTTTATCATCATTTCTGCTTTCTGGCATGCAACATTTTCCTCTGAACACGCTTGACTTGAGTTTAGAATACACAACGCAGACAAACAGAATCTTGGCAACATTTGAAAACTGAACACTTATCAGAAAGTGCCTGTATATAGATAGATTTATATATAGGTTATATTGAAAAATTCAACTTCCAGTTTTAAAAATTTGATTGCCATCTTTCGTGTGTCCCTCCCTAATTTCCCTCCTAAAGTGCCGACTTGTGCTCTGGCACAGATGGGTATTCACAACACTGATATCTCACCCAAATCATTATTTTGCAAGAGTACCTATACAGTTTATTTATTTGTTAGTCACAAATAGGCTTACGTTAACACTACAATGAAGTTACCGGGAAAATCCTCTCGTTGCCACACTCCGGTGCCTGTCCGGGTACACTGAGGGAGAATTTAGCTTGGCCAGTTCACCTAGCCAGCATGTTTTTCAGACTGTGGGACGAAATCAGAGCACCCGGAGGAAACCCACACAAACACGGGGAGAACGTGCAAACTCTGCACGGACAGTAACCCAAGCCGGGATTCGAACCCGGGTTCCTGGCGCTGTGAAGCAGCAGTGCTAACCCAGCAAGGAATTCTTGGTATTCCTCAGCAGTTCCACTCGTCCATTGTACTAACTGGCAAGAGTCTGATAGACGCTATAGGAAAATGCTGTTGTCACTGGGTCTTTGTCAGTGACAAGAGTTTGCCTTTTAAGAGCCACCAGGGTTGGCCCAATGATGGCAAAGTGCAGAATCAGCAAGTTCCCATTCTGAGGCTAGACTGTGAGCTGGGATATCAGATGAGTAAGAAGTCTAACAACACCAGGTTAAAGTCCAACAGCTTTATTTGGTAGCAAAAGCCACCAACATTTGGAACAGGCTGTCCCTTCGTCAGGTGGGTGGGAGTTCCACCCACCTGATGAAGGGACAGCCTGTTCGAACGCTCTTGGCTTTTGCTACCAAATAAACCTGCTGGACTTTAACCTGGTGTTGTTAGACTTCTTACTGTGTTTACCCCAGTCCATCATCTGGGGTGGATGTCAGACCCAAGGTCCGGGGTGGAGTTCCGACCCAAGGTCCGGGGTGGCGGTCGGACACAAGGTCCGGGGTGGCGGTCGGAAACTGTATATGTCCTCTGGCACTCATCATGAATATCAGATGAGTGCCAGAGAGCAACCGAGACTCCAGCATAGGGGCTGTGATTTGGTCCTGAGGCATCTCAGTCTCTACAAAGGATGATAGCCAGCCACACAAGCTCATGCACTTTCCAGTGGAGCTCAATGAATTGTGGTGAGGAACACAAGACCAGGAAGAACAGCTTGCAATCAACCTGGAGCCGAAGCTTATGAGTGGGAGAAGAAGCACACTCTCTCTCTCTGCTACATTTCCACACACCCAACTTGGAATAGTGTATCACTGCAACATTCTCCAGTATGAATTGAAAGACTGCAACTGTGGTCATAATCATACCCCAACAAAATTCTGAAGTGACTGCAGCCTTGTGGTATCATTCATGTTCATCCGATTGGAACAAAAATAAATACCTTTCGGGTGTGTTTTTTTGCATCCACAAATTACATTGCTATCTTCATGTGAAAGGCACCAATAGGTCAAGGGAGATTTATCCCATTTTGTTTCCAAAATCAAATGTATTGGAAACTACCTCTCAGAGTAGGTGTATGCATCATGATCATATATAAACAGGAACTTATAGGAGTTATTTTACACGCATGAAAGACCCAAGTGTTTGTGATTTATGATCGTGGTTTGTCTGACTAACAGAACCTTCAGAACCAAACAAATATGTGTGTCATTTTTAGATGATGCAGGTCATTAAGTGATAATCACCTGCAGTTAGATTTTGGTATTCGATTCACTGCAGTTAGGTATTACTTTCCTAGTCAGAAGACACACCACTAATCACATAGGTAGCAAATGGAAGATATTAAGTAAATAGGCAGTGCGTTATTTTTTAGTCAACGTGGGAAGCCCATAATTCAGTGTTGACATGAGTACATTGTAAAGGTTTTCCTGCAAAATGTTTCCTAGATAACTGCGTCCAGTTTTGGTCTCCTTATTTAAGGAAGGATACACTTACATTAGAAGGAGTTCAGAGAAAGTTCACTAGGTTGATTCCAGGGATGTAGGCTTTCTCTTATGAGGAGAGTTTGAGCAGAACAAGTTGGTTATATACTCATGGGCATTTAGAAGTGATCTTACTGAAGTAGGTAAGATTTCATGGGGAGTTGACATGTGCTAATAGGATGTTTCTCCTTGTGGGGGAACTTAGAACCAGTGGTCATAGTTTCCAATTAAACAGTCACCCATTTAAGCAGGCATGATGATGAGTTTCTTCTCTCAGAAGGTTGTGAATCTTTGGAGATCTGGAAGCTGCGTAATTGAATACGTACAAGGCCGAGACAGACAGATTCTTGAAGTAATTTGACTTTTGGCCACTCTCCAAATTTTCCCGTCCCGCCCGTGACTACTGGCGGAGCTGGAATACCCAGCCAAAGTTTATGTAGAACAGGCAGGAAATTGGGGTAGAGGCCAAAGTCAGGTCAGTCACAATCTTACTGAATGATGGACGAGCCTAAGGGAGCCATACTCCTGCTTCTATGGGCGGGATTCTCCAATCTTGTCCGTGCCCGCCTGCTGCCGACGAGAACGGAGAATTTGGCGTGCAGCCAAAACTCCATTCACTGCAGCGGCAACGGAGAATCCCAGCCGCTGATGAGATGAAGGGTTTTTGGCGTATATCTTAAAAATTCTATTTACTTCATGCCAATAAACATCAGAATACGGAAATAGGTCGAAGAAAATCATGTTCAAGTTGATTATATTAGTGAATTCATAATAATAGTACTTCTCACTGTGACTTCAAGATTCTGTTACTGGTGCTTACTTGTAATAAGAGCACAATTCACTGTAGCAACTGCAGTACAGCAGAAGAACAATTAATAAGAGTTTCAGGTGAATGCAATATAATTCTTAATCTTACTTCTGTAAAATATCTGGTAGGGACTGTGAAAATAGCAGCAAGTGAGACACAGCAAAACAGAGCATCGGAAATAGTCATTTAGAAAATGTAAACTTACAACGAATGCTGTGTGATTAATAATTTCTGAAATAACATTTAAAATCCAGGCTTAACGATGACTTTTTATACAAATATAAGTAACAATATACAGGAGAAAAAAATTGGTTCTGGGTTTTTTTAAATTCAGGGATCTAAATAAACACAAGTGAAATCAACTATGATAGGAAAGCGAATGCTTTTTTAAAAAAAAGAAAGAAAACAGAACACTTTGTAAATACTTTGGCCAAGATCTCTTTTATGCAACTGTATGTGATTGATCTTAATTATCGTTTACATTTGATTTTTTTTCTCTACATCTTTTTAAATTATATTGCATCGCGTGTAAACTTTAAAGCACAATTAACAATAGCCACCCATAAATCATTTCAAATGTCAGCATGCCACAAGCATTTCAATTTTCACCTTATAGCACAGTGCCCATTTCTAACTTTCTTATCCATTCTCCCACCCTAATATATAGATTCTTGTCTGGTGCAGACCTGAGGGTGATGGAGCCCAGACATGCTCCATCTGTCTGCAGCTGGTGCCACTTGGTCCAGAAGACTTTGGACTACTGCCCTCAGTCACTTAAAGACACATCAGTACCTGCAATTTCTCCACTACTTGGCCTCAACCTACGTATTTTACTGCCACCTCTACAGTTTCATACAGACCAGGGGCTGTTCTGGCCAAACACTTAGCAGACTCTGACGGAAACAAAAATATGCAACAGCATTTAAGCTTCAAAATAACAATTTAGAAAAGTATGCACTTCTTTTTCTCAAAGTTGATGCAGTCAAAATAATCACAAAGACAGCACATCATCGCGTCCTTGTTCATTGACATATATTTTTCAATGCAATCAAATTTATTCAAATAAGAAACATTTAAATGCTACTTTTAGGTTCAGTGATTTGGTTGTACCTGAATATTTAAACGTAATTTGAACATGTTGCAGGGAAGAATTTTTATTTTTGCTTGCTTTGCAATAGTCCTGAAAGTATGTAGGATAATTTGTCGTCACAAAATTACTGGCTCGGTAGTGAAAAAATTTAGAAACACTAAGCTATATATACTGCATGTCCTACTTCATTCCTACAGTAATACCATACCCATCATGAGAAATGTATTATTTATCCGGGAACGTGACCAGATATCATTTATTCAATACAAAAGCTTATCAAAATTTATGGTTATACATTATAGTTGCTCTGTGAGAAAAGCATTCAGAAAGGGAGTATACAAGTTATAAAAAAGAACACTTTTGTGTCAAATCAAGTGTAGCTAGCTTAATGTAAAATATTGGTAAGGTCGAAAAACTTTTTTTCTAGATTATAATGTGTCGTCATCATGGTTTTGTTCCCTTTGTGGACCTGCAGCCTGTGTACTTTGGACTCTGGCCACATGCTTCATAGATCTCAGGTATTCAAAGGTATCTCAGAACCCTCTGTTACTGTTCCTCTGTGGTCAGGTAGTACTGGGTGGGACGGGGAGGGTGGACAGGGTGCTGAAGTGAGTTACAAAATGCACCGGTGTTGATTTACTCATCTTGGGGGTGGCATGGTAGCACAGTGGTTTGCACTGCTGCCTCACAGCGCCAGGGAACCGGGATCGACTCCCGGCTTAGGTCATTGTCTGTGTGGAGTCTGAATGCTCTCCCCGTATCTGCGTGGGTTTCCTCCGGGTCCGCCAGTTTCCTCCCACAATCCGAAAGACGCGTTAGTTAGGTGCATTGGACATGCTAAAACTCTCCCTCAGTGTACCCGAATAGGCGCCGGAGTGTGGCGACTCGGGGATTTTCACAGTAACTTCATCGCAGTGTTAATGTAAGCCTACTTGTGACGCTAATTTACTTTGCTCATTTCTACTTGATGCTACCTTTGATGATTCAGCAAAATGTGAGCAGTACTAGAATTATTTAAATTGAGGCAGTATTATAATTCTGCAAAATACACTTTTTGCACTTCATTGATATACTCTGTGCAAAGTGTGCTGTTATTCATCTGCACTGGCAAAGTGCACAGTCACCCTTTAGTTGGATCTGTGGAGAAGTTTTAAAAAGAGAAAACACTCAAATCTTTTTAAACCTCAACATGCAGTCTGTCAACAAACTTAACCCTATTTCCAAATCCAGTTTTTTTCCCGTGGTTAAGGGCATCTATTTTATTATAAAGATAACTATGCCAAAACAAATATTATTTCCGAATCTTTCATTATCTTTCCTTCTCAAAATGGTCTAAAACAGCATGTGCTGGTATTAGATGATGCAGAAACAGCTGTCGTGCCTGACTGCACAGTGTCTCAATGTCAGTAGTTCAAAGCACTGGAAGACTGAAGGGGAGGAAATCTGATAGGTCACTGGAACCCAATTCCAAGGCTGAAGGACACTTCTTTCTTTCAACAATTGGGCTAACAACATCACCCATTAGCTCCTCCACCACTTTGCAGCTTCACACACAAGAGTTAAGTATTTCATGGTGGAAGATCATGCCAAATAATGTTCAGTATTTAAAGAAAAATCACAAGGTGAAATCAGCAATAATGGTTGAAGAGGGCATGCTGGAAATACACCTAAAGTGGCAGTATGCATTCGCCTCTTTTTAAGTAAAACCCCTAGAGGTTCTGGTGTCATAGCACCCTTCATTAATGCTCACTCCAGTCTGCAGCCTGGGCATCATTAGCAATATCAGAAATCGGTAGGTAAAGAAGGGCCATCCTTCATCTCACTGTCTGACTGCAGCAAGTTGCTCAGCGTTAAGTGCAACCACACACGCAAAAAAAAACAAGCGACTGCATATGAAGAAATGAGCTTGTGACGCAGTTTGTCTGAAAACACGCAACATAAATCAGTATATAAATTTCTGCTGAGCTACTCTTGTGTTCTTGTTGTAGGTTCAAACAGAAATAATTGAGAGTGGCTGCTCTTGCGAGCGTATCCTGGTCTGTAATGTAATTCCACTAAACTCTACTGCCCTCTATTGGAAAAACGATGCTCAGAGAGAACCATTATTAACATGTGCGAACCACAATTTGGATGAACTGGGAGAAGACACCCAGTCAAGGCAGGAAAGCAAATTACATTTTTCAGAGTCGGATATATCTTTTATTTATAGAAACTATTTTAATGAATTATCTTTCATTTATTATTAAAGGAAGACCTTAAATGAATCCCACTAAAAACTGAAATATCAATATCAAGTAGGCCACGTTACAAATAAGGAAATTGAAGACATCTATTTTTATGGTTTTTACGCACAGAAAAACGGGCAGCTAAAAAAAAACCGTAAAGCCATAATATAATAAGCACGAGTCATTCCAAGTCATTGATTACACCTTTAACATCCTCAAAATACGAAGCACAACATTTTCAGGGCGTAAATAGTCTTTTGATGACTTCCAATGATTTACTCAGAGACAGTTTATTTTTCATGCTTTGACCGATGATAGTGTTTGTGAGAAAGCATATTTATACTTTATTATGAAGTTATTGCAATTGGCTATGCATTCTCTTATGTCCTATATACTTAATTAATCCAGTCAACTTACAACAAACTTGGTTATTAAGCCTACACGCCATTACAAGAGAAACGACAAATTGAATATCCAATAAATGTATAGCCTCACGTTACGTGAAAAAAGTGAGAAGTCATGTCCTTAAAAAGACAGGAAGCATTTTCCATCCCAAGTATGTGTTCTCACATGGGGTATTGTAGCATAGGTATCTTGTTCTGATATGATTTAACGGCTATCACATTTGATCTGTGTAACAGGCTGAAATCCTATTGTATCAATTGTGTGGCAGTCCCAATGTAGTATGTAATTTATCTGTCCCCTTATACCTTCACTGCAACTTTTAAAGTTCTTAAGGAAGAGGTACTTGTTTGCGAAAATTTGCGGCAGTTTCCATCGATTATTCTGTGATTTGCCACAATTTGTGGTTATGCAGTGCAACAGTTTTTTTTCCCAAATTACGTTATCCAGTAGTGTGCATTTTTAATTTTTTTCTTCTTTTTTTTATGTATTCAGAATAAACTAATTATCACATCCTTGCATGTGCTCATGTTGACTAACACTAAGAACAAATGGGAGCATGAAAGGGCAGGAAAATGTATCTTCCCCCGGGCAGGATAACTGTCGCTACTCAAACAACGTCTCTACCAGTGAGAGCTCCCTCTCCGCAATCTAATCATCGAACCAATAAAATAATTTCCATGGGAAAAGAACCTATAGGACAACTGTAAACTAAAACACACAATTTCTTTGCCCAATTCCATGAATGAAAGAGCGTAGGCAACAAAACATTACTAACCAAGATAGGGCTTTGGTCTGGGATTCAGCCTGACCCCATAACATCAGTGAAAATATTCCATTAATGTAATTGAAGTAATTTTTATTCTCGATCATTAAACATGTACAAGCTTTGCCTTTCTTCAGCTTCAAGGAGCTTGTTTCTTTACCAAAGCTCAAGAATCAGATTACATGTGGTTTGCAAGAAATACACAACGAGAGAAACTTTTACAAATTTAACAGTCTCTATAATTCCTGCAAAAGGATTTCACTACCAAAAAACACACACACACAATGCATACGGTGCACCTTTTCCACAAGTCTTGAAACATGCATTTCAAATCAAAAAAAAAGGTTAAGCTGTGACAAACTTTTTTAAAAAATTGGCATTGAGCAAAGAATCAGTTTCCTATTCAATGCTTTTGTGACCATTTTGCGAAAAGTGTTTATGAAAAATATTATTTCAGCGACTCAAACATCAAAGAGGACAGGACACTCATTTGGGTTGAGGTACAGTTTTCCATGCTGGACAAATACAATGCTGTGCAGGAATAAATAGGTGTGAGTTGAAGCCTCAGGATTTCATTTTGCTCCCAGTAACACGCAAGCTCCAGACTGTCAGCTGTCCCCTCTGTGAGCCAGATGCTTCCTTAGAGGGGCAGTTGCACCTAACATTTGCCATGCCCCTCCCACTCTCTTATCCTTGCTTTAATGGGCATTAAAAATAGAACAAAAAAAAAGCCTGTAGACGGGAACAACATACATACACAACATGCACAGATCTCTGTACTCATTCTTCTGTAAAATGTAAAAACAAGAAAGGCTCCCGTCCCTCAGGATGGATCCAGGCTTTTTAATATAGTGGTGGTGCCACCACGCATCTGACTCTCAAGTTTCTTTTATCTTTTAAGTCACTCAAATATTTACAAATTCCCTAAATAATAGTGGATGTGTTAAGAGCTTGCTTTATTCTGAATATTGTTGGCGTACATTCTAGCTGTGTGGCAGGATTGGACAAGGTCCCCGAGATGTTTTTCGGCTCTCTTTCAGAAGCTTCTCATGTGTCAGTAGCCATTGTTTGAGGTGATTTCCTCTTCCTCCCATATAATTACCAATCTGTCCATTGCTGCAGATCACTCGGTGACAGGGCACAATAATTGGCACCTGAGATTAATGTAAAAAAAAATCATTATACATCTGTTAAATTTTACTTATTAAAAACACCACCTCAGAGCTATAAAAACCACTTCACAGAATTTTTTTGCACAGCTGAAATAAGAATAAAGTCCATATTGGGAATAAGGAATGTTTCACTGTGAATTATAAAGCTGTAGTTTAATCAGATGACATCATAAACCGTGAGCGTATACTAAGAGCAGTTTACGAGAGTCACAAATTAGTGTTGAATTTCTTGCCTTATACAGGTTTCATGCTTTGTTCAGCATGTTGGTTTTATTATTGTATTTTTACACATCTGACTATGCAGAGTGACTCCTTAAAGAGTGATGTTGCTCACCATGGTAAGAATATTAATGGATCTACTGTTGATTGCCAATATTTGTCATAATCTGCAAGTGCTACATTTAGCCATTCATCAGATAACTAGCAACGGTTATAACCTGTAACTGTTAAAAATATCTGAAAATTATACATTTCATAAATTAGTGACTATATTTACCACTTATCTGACATTTTAATTTTGCAGCAAATTGCATAAAACTTTAACAGTCTATTTGGAGAGTCTGATCATCAATTTCTGATGAAAAGTTTGTAAAATATACCCATATTCATGTAAAGGAAATTTGGAATCAAGTTTTATCTGAATAGCATAATTTAGAAAGAAAGTAACACAATCTTTTCAGATTCAACATATCCCCAATAATGCTTCTAACTAAACTTGCAAATAACCTGACATGTGTTGTAATAACTGTATAGGTGGCATAGTGGTTAGCACTGCTCCTTCACAGCGCCAGGGGTCCAGGTTCGATTCCCGGCTTGGGTCACTGTCTGTGGGGAGTTTCCACGTTTTCCCGTGTCTGCATGGGTTTCCTCGGGTGCTCCGGTTTCCTCACACATTCTGAAATACGTGCTGGTTAGGTGCATTGATCTGAACAGGCACCGGACTGTGGCGACTCGAGGAATTTTACAGTAACTTCATTGCAGTGTTAATGTAAGTCTTACTTGTGATGAACAAATAAATAAACTTTAAAAACTAACAACCAGCAGCAAAATGAAACATTAATTTCAAGCATCTATATTATGTGCAATTTTGGATACAACCTTGGTCAACCATTCTACATCTGTTTGTCATTTGCAGGCAAGTAGACGTGACTCTGGATGTAGAGAGCACCTGGATTCTAAAAATATTTTAAATTCATTGACAAATAGGCAGTTTAACAGTGCTTCAATATGACTGGGTAACATCTATTTCTATGCCTTATGTTAAAAACATTTACACTCATCTGATCTATAGAATATTGCTTGTTAACTTAAATGCTTACTGACTATATGCATTGATAAGAAATACAAGAAAAACCTTGTTTCGGGAAAAACTGCTTGAATGATTAAGCAATGATGTTAAACAATATTGCAAAGCACCAATCAAGCAGGGCACCACATTACTTTAAGGTATGGAGGGCAAATGCATAAATATTATCTAAATTATCATCTTTAAAATCATAATGAATTTGCAATTAGACAGTTGCTGCAAATAAATATTTTAGCAAACAGAAGAGGCATGGATAAATATAAAACAGCAAATGGACAGCACAATTTTACTCTTCCAATGTGGTTCATTTCACACCTAACACAGACTAGGAGTTTCAATACTCTCAAAGCTTCTCGCGCCTCAATTACCCTCCTCCATCCACCAACCACCCCCCCCCCCCCCCGCCTCCATCATCAGCAGCTCCTTGGTCCCCCCTCCCCGCCTCCATCATCAGCAGCTCCTTGGTCTACTGCCACCTTATGTGCTACATAGAGCTGCAGCATACATCTCCTATGTTCTACAAATTGAATTTCTAGACTGAAGGCGTGAGACTGAGTGAGACAGTTGTGATATTGCTACCTGCAGTGCAGGTGTGATATTAGTATTTGAAATACGGCCACACGTGAACATTTCAGCTTTGTCAAAAGGATATTGATGGTAAAGTTGGCTTTTGCAATGTAAACACATTTCATTGAGTATTTGCATTGGAAGCACATTACTGTGTTCTGATTAGTTTTAGGCAATCAATTCATTGGTCCTGGATCAGTTTTAAGAGCTGGCTGCTAGAAAAACCCTCTCCCATTGTCCCTACCCTTTCATCTGCTTGTACCAGTCATTTACCTTGATCACACCACACAGAGTAGCTGAAATACATGTTAAGCAGAATGACATGTTAAGCAAAATGACATGTTCATCCACCTAATGTCAATGCAGGATATTTTAAATTCAGATGCTTTTCATGAATGAAGTAAAACTTGTTGCATTGGCATGTGAACCAACCACAGCAGTAGCTGTAAAGGTAGTAGCTATGCTTTACATATGCTGGATTCAGAAATGATGCATTTATGCACATTTTGTACTGATTTCAAGCTTGTCCTAAGATTTGAGGTTGGTCCCATTCAGCCAATCAGCCTTCTACATTACACCAGTAACAGCACTTCAAAAATAATTCACTGGCAGTCAAGTGCTTTGGGAAGTCTTTTCTTCATGAAAGGTGCTGTATGAAATGCTAGCCTCTCTGACAAAGTTTGGACATTTTGGCAAATTTCAGATGTTAATTTTCCAGATGGATATTGAAATCATCATAAACACAGCTCGACATCAAACAACAAATGATATCCAGTTAAAGTTTGATAATTATTATGAAGTTTTGTATGATTCATCTTTTGGAGTTAGCGAGTAAATGTGAAATGAATTAAGTAGGATTCATGACAGCTGATTTATTTGGATTTTGGAAGGAATGGGTTTGGTGGGATGAATGTTTTTCTTCTCCTTCTATGCTTTCTTAAGGCTTTAACCACGTGTTCAGAATGCGAAGGCTCAGACGGGAGAGAGATTAGATTTGCAAAATGCAGCTGAGTATATATATATCTGGAAATTCCTTGTCATGAAACTGGATGCAGTAAAATTCAGAGGGTAGAGGAATATTCTAATCTCCCAAATTTGCTCACTATGATCATTGAATGGCATAACATTATTTTTATAATGAAGGAACCATAAATTTGTGGTGACAGTTTGAACATTTGTATTCTTTCGTTTTGCCCATAAAGAGTGGTGGAGTGCATTTAACGTATCATTGGGAACCAGTGCTTACAGTATTGTCTCAATTTCAAAACACTGTGATTTACATTTCCAGTGTAAGAATAAAACACAATGGTTTGGTCGATTCTATTGATTTCATGCACAGAAATGCATTACTTTGAGTTGTGGAACAGAAATGCATCTAAGTAATATCCTCAAACCCCTGAAAATGTGCCTTGAAAATTCATTGCATCCTCCACGTGATATTTTCAAACTTACACAAAGCAAGGACAGAAAAATGACTTACATTTTTATAAATGTGTTTCGTGAAGTTGGAAATGCAACAAATTATTGATATTTCCACATCATTCCTACAACAGAAACACTGTCCAAGCAGCCAATCACATTAAATAATTCACACAGGCAGCCAAACAGAAAATGAAAAGCACGAAAATAAAATTACTTGTTAAAGTTATACAGAGAACTCAGATTGGGACATACATATGGGGTGAAGGCAAAAGTCAAAATATTCTGAAAAACGGCTTTAAAAATATTGTAAAATAATTTTCATAATTAATCACAACACACATTTAGCAAATGGACTGTACAAATATAAAGTCAGTTTTTCAAGGCCAGATTTGTTGTTCATCAGCAGCTATTACTCAGATCCCCATTACAAACCCAGGTGCACCTCTTTGATTTAGTTTTTTCTGCTTTCGGCACGTTTGCTGATTTTACTCCATCTTAAAGTTTATTAGTGTCACAAGTAGGCTTACATTAACACTGCACTGAAGTTACTGTGAAAATCCCTTAGTCACAAGACTCTGGTGGCTGTTCAGGTAAACTGAGGGAGAACTTAGCACGGCCAATGCACCTAATCAGCACCTCTTTTAGATCGTGGGAGGAAACCGGAGCACCGGAAGGAAACCCATGTAGACATGGGGAGAACATGCAAACTCGGCACAGGCAGTGGTCCAAATTGGCAATCAAACCATGGCCCCTGGCGCTGAGAGGCAGCAGTACTAACCACTGTGCCACCATCTTGTACATTGACAGGCACTAGAAGAAAGCACCAAATATTGGTAAAGTCCTGTACAATGACCACCTAAATTGAAAATTATCGCCCACTAACTCTGACTTGTCTTAAGATTATCTGTAGGTGGAAGCGGAAAATGACAGGTGATCAAATGAAATTGATGAAAAAGTAGTGGATAGTGAGGTGAACATAAATCAGTGAACGTTGTCACCGTTGCTCCAATTAATGAGATTACTGCTTGTGGCCATGCCACTTGTACAAAGTTAGTTTCTTTCTGTAAATATTCCCCTCGAGTACATTTTAATGGATTTGCACTACAATCAGTCATAACTGTTTTTGTAAAAGAAGATTTGCAATTGCACCTTACTTATGTTAATTTTTGTTTTAAGTGCAAAACATTAACAAATCTGTTGTATTTTAACTTAAAAAGGCAACAAAACATTTAGGGGCTAAATCTGATAGTCACTGAAAATGGGAAGAAGGATCACAATTAAACTGCACCCATTAATTGTAATGCTGCATTGCTTAGAGCAGTGGTTCCCAAACTTTTTTCACTGGGCCGCACTTTCGGAATAAAAATTTGCTCGCGCCACACCGAATTTTTCATTGATAAGAAATACATTCAAAAACAAAAGAAAAACTCGTAGCAGTGCTCGATTCATAACATAGAACACAACTACTTTATAATATGATCATGGGACATCCAGAAAGTATAAAACAATCACTTTGGAAAAATACCTAATCCATTATTAAATGTTTCTTTGATTGTCCTTGAATCTTCCCGCCACACTTGCCATCCTCTCTTGCCGCATCAGTGTGGCGCGCCGCACCCTTTGGGAACCACTGGCTTAGAGTTAGTCTGCAATTGCATTGTGACGAGATCAGGTTCTGTCAGTCATGCAGGACCCAAATCTGATCTGTGAAACATTCAGTAATAGCACAGCTTGGGAGAGAGCAGGCTCCAAGGTTTTCAGATGCTACACTGGAGGCTTGGGTGGAGGAGCTGCAAAGGAGGAGAGATGCCCTGTATCTGAAGGGACACACGATCAGAAGGCAGTAGGAGCAGATAGCTGCAGAAGTGAATGCCAGAAGTCAAACTTAAAGGTTCTAGATTCTGTCGCTACAATGGCAGCACACAAATGGTCAAGGTCAGTAAGTGAATCTTCAAATGCCATATCCCACCAACTGCATTACTCGACTCAGACAATTTACTACCTCTCTATCAATCATATCCCATACCTGATATTCACATGTTCCACTGAACTCTCACACAATCACTATGGGAAGGTTCACATCCACAACTCACAGCTTGCACACGCTGTCTGCTATTCAGGCACAACAGCCAATTCGCCCAAAGAGATCGTATGGAACTCATTGATACACTCCCTCTCTCTCTTGGAGGGCAAGGTGGGGCACAATCAGTGGGGCATACCTGTTGGAGGAGCATGTGCAGGTCATTACTGGGATGCCCAATGGTGAGCATCAGCTGAGCTGAAAATACTGATGATGTCCTCATGCCTAATCTGCCTTCTCACATCTCACCTCATCCTCATGCTGCACTGTCATCTGATTTACAAGCTGTGGATGGTGTGAGTGTGACCCTCTAACTTTCCTCCTCCTCTGCACCATGATCTCACCCTTGTACCCTTCTCCTTTCAGATACCCAGGAATTGCATACTGGTCAGACAGTGGAGAAACAGTAAGACAATAATGAAGACATACCATTACTAATCTCAGACTGGCAGCCACGAGCTCAGATACTAGCATTGTATGCTATTTAGACAATAGCACTGAGTCAGGATCTGCACCTGGTGAATTTCTGGGCACTAGTGGGCTTCAGCAGAGGTAAGGATAGTGCAGGTGCCAGAGGAGGAGGTGCTTGGTGCATTGGGAAACCTGCCAGAAATCGAGGCAAATAGCAAGAAACTTGGAGGATTCCAGCACCAACTTGGCACAGGGCTCTGTGCAGAGCTTGAAGTTGATCAATTCCAGCATGGAAATGACAGCCAACTTCATTTGTAGACTTGTGGACTCAACCATGATGCAGCATCTGATAACCAATATCTCAACTCCCATTGCAGCACAAGCAGCAGCCATCTTGTATGGAATACAGTGTACATAGGACCGGTCAGGGTATCGCATTGGTTCAACAATCTGTTCTCCAGCAGAACACTTGGATTGCTGATGCATATCCCTGGGGAGTGGCAAAAGAGTTGAAAGAGTGTGAACTTGCTGTCCTCTCGCAAGACGACAGCATTTACCCACCCACACCTGTTACTCTGCCAGCGCTCTTGCTGTTGGCCACCAGCCAACCAGACTAGACTGCTGTGGCCCACTCATAGATGGCGCAGTCTGTAGCTCGGCTTTACTGCCCAAGAACTGCTGAAGATCAACCTCCAAGGCTATCTGTAATCTCCTCCAAGGAAAATCAGAAGCCATTTATCAGCCTTACTGTAGCCACTGGGGTAACATTACCAACATTATAACAGACAAAACCACATGGAAAACAGCCAACTAATGGAATGCAGGAGGGTGATCAATTAACTTCTGTACACCATTCGGAGCAACTTCATTTATAAATTTGGTTTGGGATGTCTATTTTGTAGTAGCTTTTAATTTTGCTTTGTAGACAAACAGACACTATGGTGATCAATGAAAGCGTGAGGTTAAGATGTGGGATTGTTGGTGAATGAACACTTGGGTTGTGGTTACTTTGAGCATAATTAGATGCGATCTTCACAGACAGTCAACTAAGCAGCTGGCGAAGTTGACTTCTCTCTTCCACTTCCTGCATAATCATTTTCTCCTCTTCCTCCTCACATTCCTGCTCCTCAGCTTCTTGATGTGGAGATGCCGGCGTTGGACTGGGGTGAACACGGTAAGAAGTCTCACAACACCAGGTTAAAGTCCAACAGGTTTATTTGGTAGCAAATACCATAAGCCTTCGGAGCACTGCTCCTTCGTCAGATGGAGTGGAAATCTGCTCTCAAACAGTGCAAACAGACAAAATCAAGTTGCAGAATACTGATTAGAATGCGAATCCTACAACCAGCCAGGTCTTAAAGGTGCAGACAATGTGGGTGGAGGGAACATTAAACACAGGTTAAAGAGATGTGTATTGTCTCCAGACAGAACAGCTAGTGAGATTCTACAAGTCCAGGGGGCAAGCTGTGGGGGTTACTGATAATGTGACATAAATCCAACATCCCGGTTTAGGCCGTCCTCATGTGTGCGGAACTTGGTTATCAGTTTCTGCTCAGCGACTCTGCGCTGAGAGTAGCTTCTTGCCATACAACTGGAGGCTCCTCACAATAACAAGATTGTGCAGCGTGCAATGGACCACCGCAAATGTCAACACCGACTTAGAGGCCACTGAAGCCCCCATTGGTCAGGGACATGGCTGGACACTGCCCATCTGGCAGTGCCAACCCAGCACTGCCCAATTGGGCACTGTCAGGAGGCAGTGCCAAAGGGGCTGGGGAATGAGGAAGTGTGGAGTCTGACGGCACATGGCATTAGGAGGGTCATGAAGTGGGGCATGGAGGGGGGGAAGGGCACGGAATGGGGGGGAAAGGGCACGGGAGGGGGTGGGGGAGGGCACGGGAGGGGGGGGAAGGGCACGGAGGGGGGGGAGGGCACGGAGGGGGGGGGGAGGGCACGGAGGGGGGGGAGGGCACGGAGGGGGGGAGGGCACGGAGGAGGGGGGAAGGGCACGGGGGGGGGGGAAGGGCACGGAGGGGGGAGGGCACGGAGGGGGGGAAGGGCACGGGGGGGGAAAGGGCACGGGGGGGAAGGGCACGGGGGGGGGAAGGGCACGGAGGGGGGGAAGGGCACGGAGGGGGGGGAAGGGGAAGGGCACGGAGGGGGGGAAGGGCACGGAGGGGGGGGAAGGACACGGGGTGGGGGAAGGACACGGGAGGGGAAGGGCACGGAGGGGGGGGAGAAGGGCACGGAGGGGGGGGGAGAAGGGCACGGAGGGGGGGGAGAAGGGCACAGAGGGGGGGGAGAAGGGCACAGAGGGGGGGTAGAAGGGCACAGAGGGGGGGAGAAGGGCACAGAGGGGGGGAGAAGGGCACAGGGGGGGGAGGAGGGCACAGGGGGGGGGGGGAGGGACGGAGGGGGGGGAAGGGGCACGGAGGGGGGGGGAAGGGCACGGAGGGGGGGGGGGGGAAGGGCCGGAGGGGGGGGGAAGGGCACGGAGGGGGGGGGGGAAGGGCACGGAGGGGGGGGAGAAGGGCACGGAGGGGGGGAGAGAAGGGCACGGAGGGGGGAGAGAAGGGCACGGAGGGGGGGAGAGAAGGGCACGGAGGGGGGGAGAGAAGGGCACGGAGGGGGGGAGAGAAGGGCACGGAGGGGGGGGAGAAGGGCACGGAGGGGGGGAGAAGGGCACGGAGGGGGGGAGAAGGGCACGGAGGGGGGGAGAAGGGCACGGAGGGGGGGAGAAGGGCACGGAGGGGGGAGAAGGGCACGGAGGGGGGGAGAAGGGCACGGAGGGGGGGAGAAGGGCACGGAGGGGGGAGAAGGGCACGGAGGGGGGCAGAAGGGCACGGAGGGGGGCAGAAGGGCACGGAGGGGGGCAGAAGGGCACGGAGGGGGCAGAAGGGCACGGAGGGGGGCAGAAGGGCACGGAGGGGGGCAGAAGGGCACGGAGGGGGGCAGAAGGGCACGGAGGGGGGCAGAAGGGCAGGGAGGGGGGCAGAAGGGCAGGGAGGGGGGGAGAAGGGCAGGGAGGGGGGAGAAGGGCAGGGAGGGGGGAGAAGGGCAGGGAGGGGGGGAGAAGGGGCAGGGAGGGGGGGGAGAAGGGCAGGGAGGGGGGGAGAAGGGCAGGGAGGGGGGGAGAAGGGCAGGGAGGGGGGAGAAGGGCAGGAGGGGGGGAGAAGGGCAGGGAGGGGGGGAGAAGGGCACGGGAGGGGGGAGAAGGGGCACGGAGGGGGGGAGAAGGGCACGGAGGGGGGGGAAGGGCACGGAGGGGGGGAGAAGGGCACGGAGGGGGGAGAAGGGCACGGAGGGGGGGGAGAAGGGCACGGAGGGGGGGAGAAGGGCACGGAGGGGGGAGAAGGGCACGGAGGGGGGAGAAGGGCACGGAGGGGGGGAGAAGGGCACGGAGGGGGGAGAAGGGCACGGAGGGGGGGAGAAGGGCACGGAGGGGGGGAGAAGGGCACGGAGGGGGGGAGAAGGGCACGGGAGGGGGGGAGAAGGGCAGGGAGGGGGGGAGAAGGGCAGGGAGGGGGGGAGAAGGGCAGGGAGGGGGGGAGAAGGGCACGGAGGGGGGGAGAAGGGCACGGAGGGGGGGAGAAGGGCACGGAGGGGGGGAGAAGGCACGGAGGGGGGGAGAAAGGGCACGGAGGGGGGGAGAAGGGCACGGAGGGGGAGAAGGGCACGGAGGGGGGAGAAGGGCACGGGGGGGGGGAGAAGGGCACGGGGGGGGAGAAGGGCACGGAGGGGGGGAGAAGGGCACGGAGGGGGGGAGAAGGGCACGGAGGGGGGGAGAAGGGCACGGAGGGGGGGAGAAGGGCACGGAGGGGGGAGAAGGGCACGGAGGGGGGGAGAAGGGCACGGAGGGGGGGAGAAGGGCACGGAGGGGGGAGAAGGGCACGGAGGGGGGGAGAAGGGCACGGAGGGGGGGAGAAGGGCACGGAGGGGGGGAGAAGGGCACGGAGGGGGGGAGAAGGGCGCGGAGGGGGGAGAAGGGCGCGGAGGGGGGGAGAAGGGCGCGGAGGGGGGGAGAAGGGCGCGGAGGGGGGGGAGAAGGGCGCGGAGGGGGGGAGAAGGGCGCGGAGGGGGGGGAGAAGGGCACGGAGGGGGGGAGAAGGGCACGGAGGGGGGAGAAGGGCACGGAGGGGGGGAGAAGGGCACGGAGGGGGGGAGAAGGGCACGGAGGGGGGGAGAAGGGCACGGAGGGGGGGAGAAGGGCACGGAGGGGGGGAGAAGGGCACGGAGGGGGGGAGAAGGGCACGGAGGGGGGAGAAGGGCACGGAGGGGGGGAGAAGGGCACGGAGGGGGGGAGAAGGGCACGGAGGGGGGGAGAAGGGCACGGAGGGGGGGAGAAGGGCACGGAGGGGGGAGAAGGGCACGGAGGGGGGGAGAAGGGCACGGAGGGGGGGAGAAGGGCACGGAGGGGGGGAGAAGGGCACGGAGGGGGGGAGAAGGGCACGGAGGGGGGGAGAAGGGCACGGAGGGGGGGAGAAGGGCACGGAGGGGGGGAGAAGGGCACGGAGGGGGGGAGAAGGGCACGGAGGGGGGAGAAGGGCACGGAGGGGGGGAGAAGGGCACGGAGGGGGGGGAGAAGGGCACGGAGGGGGGGAGAAGGGCACGGAGGGGGGAGAAGGGCACGGAGGGGGGGAGAAGGGCACAGAGGGGGGGAGAAGGGCACGGAGGGGGGGAGAAGGGCACGGAGGGGGGGAGAGGGGCACGGAGGGGGGGAGAAGGGCACGGAGGGGGGGAGAAGGGCACGGGGGGGGGAGAAGGGCACGGAGGGGGGAGAAGGGCACGGAGGGGGGAGGAAGGGCACGGAGGGGGGGAGAAGGGCACGGAGGGGGGGAGAAGGGCACGGAGGGGGGGAGAAGGGCACGGAGGGGGGGAGAAGGGCACGGAAGGGGGGAGAAGGGCACGGGAGGGGGGAGAAGGGCACGGAGGGGGGGAGAAGGGCACGGAGGGGGGGAGAAGGGCACGGAGGGGGGGAGAAGGGCACGGAGGGGGGAGAAGGGCACGGAGGGGGGGAGAAGGGCACGGAGGGGGGGAGAAGGGCACGGAGGGGGGAGAAGGGCACGGAGGGGGGGAGAAGGGCACGGAGGGGGGGAGAAGGGCACGGAGGGGGGGAGAAGGGCACGGAGGGGGGGAGAAGGGCACGGAGGGGGGGAGAAGGGCACGGAGGGGGGGAGAAGGGCACGGAGGGGGGGAGAAGGGCACGGAGGGGGGGAGAAGGGCACGGAGGGGGGGAGAAGGGCACGGAGGGGGGGAGAAGGGCACGGAGGGGGGGAGAAGGGCACGGAGGGGGGGAGAAGGGCACGGAGGGGGGGAGAAGGGCACGGAGGGGGGGAGAAGGGCACGGAGGGGGGGAGAAGGGCACGGAGGGGGGGAGAAGAGCACGGAGGGGGGGAGAAGGGCACGGAGGGGGGGAGAAGGGCACGGAGGGGGGGAGAAGAGCACGGAGGGGGGGAGAAGAGCACGGGAGCACGGAGGGGGGGAGAAGAGCACGGAGGGGGGGAGAAGGGCACGGAGGGGGGGAGAAGGGCACGGAGGGGGAGGAAGGGCACGGAGGGGGGGAGAAGGGCACGGAGGGGGGAGAAGGGCACGGGAGGGGGAGAAGGGCACGGAGGGGGGAGAAGGGCACGGAGGGGGGGAGGAAGGGCACGGAGGGGGGGAGAAGGGCACGGAGGGGGGGAGAAGGGCACGGAGGGGGGGAGAAGAGCACGGAGGGGGGGAGAAGGGCACGGAGGGGGGAGAAGGGCACGGAGGGGGGAGAAGGGCACGGAGGGGGGGAGAAGGGCACGGAGGGGGGAGAAGGGCACGGAGGGGGGGAGAAGGGCACGGAGGGGGGGAGAAGGGCACGGAGGGGGGGAGAAGGGCACGGAGGGGGGGAGAAGGGCACGGAGGGGGGGAGAAGGGCACGGAGGGGGGGAGAAGGGCACGGAGGGGGGGAGAAGGGCACGGAGGGGGGGAGAAGGGCACGGAGGGGGGGAGAAGGGCACGGAGGGGGGGAGAAGGGCACGGAGGGGGGGAGAAGGGCACGGAGGGGGGGAGAAGGGCACGGAGGGGGGGAGAAGGGCACGGAGGGGGGGAGAAGGGCACGGAGGGGGGGAGAAGGGCACGGAGGGGGGGAGAAGGGCACGGAGGGGGGAGAAGGGCACGGAGGGGGGGAGAAGGGCACGGAGGGGGGGAGAAGGGCACGGAGGGGGGGAGAAGGGCACGGAGGGGGGGAGAAGGGCACGGAGGGGGGAGAAGGGCACGGAGGGGGGAGAAGGGCACGGAGGGGGGAGAAGGGCACGGAGGGGGGAGAAGGGCACGGAGGGGGGGAGAAGGGCACGGAGGGGGGTAGAAGGGCACGGAGGGGGGGAGAAGGGCACGGAGGGGGGGAGAAGGGCACGGAGGGGGGGAGAAGGGCACGGAGGGGGGAGAAGGGCACGGAGGGGGGAGAAGGGCACGGAGGGGGGGAGAAGGGCACGGAGGGGGGGAGAAGGGCACGGAGGGGGGGAGAAGGGCACGGAGGGGGGGAGAAGGGCACGGAGGGGGGGAGAAGGGCACGGAGGGGGGGAGAAGGGCACGGAGGGGGGGAGAAGGGCACGGAGGGGGGGAGAAGGGCACGGAGGGGGGGAGAAGGGCACGGAGGGGGGGAGAAGGGCACGGAGGGGGGGAGAAGGGCACGGAGGGGGGGAGAAGGGCACGGAGGGGGGGAGAAGGGCACGGAGGGGGGGAGAAGGGCACGGAGGGGGGGAGAAGGGCACGGAGGGGGGGAGAAGGGCACGGAGGGGGGAGAAGGGCACGGAGGGGGGGAGAAGGGCACGGAGGGGGGGAGAAGGGCACGGAGGGGGGGAGAAGGGCACGGAGGGGGGGAGAAGGGCACGGAGGGGGGGAGAAGGGCACGGAGGGGGGGAGAAGGGCACGGAGGGGGGGAGAAGGGCACGGAGGGGGGGAGAAGGGCACGGAGGGGGGGAGAAGGGCACGGAGGGGGGGAGAAGGGCACGGAGGGGGGGAGAAGGGCACGGAGGGGGGGAGAAGGGCACGGAGGGGGGGAGAAGGGCACGGAGGGGGGGAGAAGGGCACGGAGGGGGGGAGAAGGGCACGGAGGGGGGGAGAAGGGCACGGAGGGGGGGAGAAGGGCACGGAGGGGGGGAGAAGGGCACGGAGGGGGGGAGAAGGGCACGGAGGGGGGGAGAAGGGCACGGAGGGGGGGAGAAGGGCACGGAGGGGGGGAGAAGGGCACGGAGGGGGGGAGAAGGGCACGGAGGGGGGGAGAAGGGCACGGAGGGGGGGAGAAGGGCACGGACGGGGGGAGAAGGGCACGGACGGGGGGAGAAGGGCACGGACGGGGGGAGAAGGGCACGGGGGGGGGAGAAGGGCACGGAGGGGGGGGAGAAGGGCACGGAGGGGGGGGAGAAGGGCACGGAGGGGGGGGAGAAGGGCACGGGGGGGGGAGAAGGGCACGGAGGGGGGGAGAAGGGCACGGGGGGAGAAGGGCACTGGGGGAAGGGCATGGTGGGGAGGGGCACGGGGGGGAAGGGCACGGGGGGGAAGGGCACGGAAGGGGGAGAAGTGCACGGAAGGGGGGGGGAGAAGGGCACGGAGGGGGGGGAGAAGGGCACGGAGGGGGGGGAGAAGGGCACGGAGGGGGGGAGAAGGGCACGGAGGGGGGGAGAAGGGCACGGAGGGGGGGAGAAGGGCACGGAGGGGGGGAGAAGGGCACGGAGGGGGGGAGAAGGGCACGGAGGGGGGGAGAAGGGCACGGACGGGGGGAGAAGGGCACGGGGGGGGAGAAGGGCACGGAGGGGGGGGAGAAGGGCACGGAGGGGGGGAGAAGGGCATGGAGGGGGGGGAGAATGGCACGGAGGGGGGGGGAGAAGGGCACGGGGGGGGAGAAGGGCACGGGGGGGGGGGAGAAGGGCACGGGGGGAGAAGGGCACTGGGGGAAGGGCATGGTGGGGAGGGGCACGGGGGGGAAGGGCACGGAAGGGGGAGAAGTGCACGGAAGGGGGGGGGAGAAGGGCACGGAGGGGGGGGAGAAGGGCACGGAGGGGGGGGAGAAGGGCACGGAGGGGGGGAGAAGGGCACGGAGGGGGGGGGAGAAGGGCACGGGGGGGGGGGGAAGGGCATGGGGGGAGGGGCACGGGGGGAAGGGCACGGGTGGGGAAGGGCACGGAAGGGGGGAAGGGCACGGAAGGGGGGAAGGGCACGGAGGGGGGGGAAGGGCACGGAGGGGGGGAAGGGCACGGAGTGGGGGAAGGCATGGAAGGGGACCCATTGGGAGGGCCCGAATGATAGTGAACTTTGTTGGGGAAGTTTTGGGGAAAGGTCCCTTCATGAGAGGAGGGTGGCAGTGTCCCCGATGTCCGTGGGACGGGTGCTGGGGCAGGGAATGGGAGGTCCTCAATTTCACTATGAGCTTGGGCACCCTTTAAGAATGGTGACTGATCTCTGTGAAGCTGGGCTTACCCCACCTCAGAACCAGTGCAAAACTCACCACTCCCCTGAAGAATGACTAAGTGTCGGTAAATTGCAGTCTGATCACACCCGTTTTCTCGCTTGGAAAGACACTCGCCAGAATTGTCCAGCTGTTCACGCTGGCGAGATTCTTTGGTCCCACTACAGTGAACGGTGATTTGACTGAGCGCCTCATTTTCTGTCCTCACTTGCAGCAGCAGTGGGCGTGAATGGCCAGGAAATTCTGGCCAATTAATAATTTTTTGGGAAAATTCAGCCCTCTGTCTCAACCACCTTTTGAGGAAGAGAATTCCAAAGTCTTACAACCTTCTGAGGGAAAAATTCTGACCTAAATGGGCAACCCCTTAGTTTTAAACAGCAGCTCCTAGTTCTAGATTCTCCCACAAGAGGAAGCATCCTTCCCACATTCACTCTGTCAAATACCCTCAGGATCTTATATGTTTCAATCAAGTCACCTATTACTGTTCTAAACTCCAGTGAATACAAGCCGAGCCTGTCCAACCTTTTCTCATTAAACAACCCACCCATTCCAAGTATTCATCTGGAAAACCTTCTCTGAACTGCTTCCAATGCATTTACATCTTCCTTAAATAAGGAGAACAATATTGTCCACAGTATACCAGATGTGGTCTCACCAATGCTCTGTATAACTGAAGCATAACCTCCTTACTCTTGTATTCAATTTGCCTTGGAATAAATGATAACATTCTATTAGCTTTGCTTATTACTTGCTGCAACTACATACTAAACTTTTGTGATTCGTGCGCTCGGACACACAGATCCCTCTGCATCTCAGAGCTCTGCAATCTCTCACATTTAGATAATATGTTTTTTGTTTGTCCTGCCAAAATGAACAATCTCACATTATACTCAAATTGTCAGACCTTTGCCACTCATTCAACCCTTTCGTAGACTCCTTATGTCCTCTTTTGCACTTACTTTCCTATCTTTGTATCATCAGCAAATTTAGCGACCATAACATTGATCTTTTCATCCAAGTCATTTATACAAATTGTAAGGTTTGAGGCCCCAGCATTGATTCCTGTGGCACACCACTCATCACATCGTGTCAACCAGAAAATTACACATTTATGCAAACTCTTGGTTTCCCATTAGCTAGCCAATCCTCTATCTATGCCGATATGTTACCCATTACACCATGAGCTTTGACCTTCCGCAATAACCTTATCAAATGCCTTCTGGAAATCTAAGTACAGCACATCCACCGGTTCTTGCTTCTTTGGTTAAGTATGATTTCCCTCTCACAAAACCATGTTGTTTCTGCCTGATTACCTTGCAATTATCTAAGTGGCCTGCTTTAACATCGTTAATAATAGCTTCTAGCATTTTTCCTATGACAAATGTTAAGCTAACTGGCCTGTAGTTTCCAGCTATGAGGTTAATAGAAGGAATTAGCTGGGGTGTTGAGAACCAAGATGGCACCACTAGTGTCAAATAAGCATTGCACACATACTGACATTATGATCTTCCTGCTCTGTGCATTCATGTGTATTAGCCCCCTCGCTAATATGGTGTGCTGTGAAACCTGGTCTATAAGTTTGAAGATGGCATTTTGCACATCTAACACTCATAACAGGTGCAAATGGTCCCAATTCTGTGGCATTACTTTTTCTGCATGCCTTCTCTTGATGCGGTATAGGTGCAAAGAAACTTATTTGGAAATCAGGCTCCTCATTCTTTGCCCGTGCATTGATTACATGCCCTGGTTATATGCATCTTTCATTTCTTTGTGTCGTTACTGAAATAAAGAATACCAGTGTCGGAGAATGGAACAATTTCTCACTCGAATCACCCATCCCAATAAAATGCACCCTTGGGGTAGTTCCAGCATGAATAGATGCACAATAAAACTTTGCTGGCTTTGTTGCAAATATACTTCAATCCCTAACATGATAGAATACTCCCTTCTGCATCAGTCTGACCTTTCCATTTCAGGCATGAGCCATTCTTATGACCTATTTTAGTGATACAGCCATTTTAGTGATAACTACCTTAAATTATGGGGAGATTTATGCTGTGGACTTGCATCATTCGCAATCAGATTGGGAATGCCTCAATAATATTTCAGTCAAGGGACACTGGATCCTTGCAGCCAGCAGATAAACTTTTGACTAGTACAAACCCAAGCCCCGGAGGTGAAAGCACAGTGTTAAGAATTCCCACACATTCACTATATTCTCATTTTTAAGTGCATTCAATTAGTTTCTTGTGGGTGTAAGCTGACCCTTGCTTCACTGGGAGGTTATGATAATGTCAGATAACACTGTGATAACACTGGAATTGCCATGCATATGAAGGTTCTAAATTGGTTAGAAGAGAAAACAGGTGCCATGCGTGATAGGTGTTGTCTTTCACTTTCTTTATCCATCCTATCCTTTTGCTTAATGTAGTCTTTTTCCTAAAGACAGTGAAGCTGCTATGATATAATTTCAAATGTGCCACCATTTCTGGTATCTCGTCAAAACTATCATTTTTAATGCACATGTCACAAGAGTGAGAGTTGTTAGGCTATTCAACCTGGGGAGAATTGGGAAAAAAGGAAAGTCTTGGACATCTAATCCTGCCCTTATTGGATTTTTAAACTGAGGATAACTATTTCCTCATTATAGCTTTGCTGAGAGGGGTCCAAAAATTGAACTTCCTGCCTTCTTGGAGTAAAGTCCAGGGCCACACATGGAGCCATTATCGAAACTCTAACTGGAGCTGCTGTAATTAAATTGAGTGCTCAGAACTTAAACAATAAATAGTAAAATGTTAGCAGAAATGATTGTACCATCAACAATAATGGCATTAAGCCAATACAGTAAAGTAGTCCTCCGTAAATGATGCACACTTCATTCTTTAGGACAATAGAACAGAACAAAGAAAATAACAGCACAGGAACAGGCCCTTCAGCCCTCCAAGCCTGCACCGACCATGTTGCCTGACTGAACTAAAACCCCCTAACCTTCCGGGGACTGTATCCCTCTATTCCCATCCTATTCATGTATTTGTCAAGACGCCCCTTAAACGTCACTATCGTATCTGCTTCCACTACCTCTCCCGGCAGCGAGTTCCAGGCACCCACCACCCTCTGTGTAAAAAACTGCCTCGTACATCTTCTTTAAACCTTGCCCTTCACTTCTCAATAAATACATCACAGTTCCTTCAGTTTTCAAACAAGTATAGCAAGGGTTAAAAGTGTACATTAAGATGGATGCAATTTTCTACATTCAGCTTGTCCACTGTTTCAGTAACTAGAATAAAAGGAAAATAATCAACACATCTAATTGCAAATATGAATGGAGTGCTATTTTATCTAATTGTTTATCATAATATTTGGTTATCAGTATGCCTTTTATGAGGAGATCCTTGCTGTATTATATGACCTCAATGAATTGTAGAAGTTCATTAAATATAATCATTGAAATCATAAAAGGTTACATTAAGCACTTGACTTTAAAAAGAATGTAAAAGGTCTGGTGCGGGATACACCAGATGAATGCTTTGACTAGACAAACAGATATCATTTGCTCTCATCACTGTCACTGGTGGGAAAAATGTTTTCCATTCAAAGCGATGACAGATTGTATGAGGAACTGTAACCCTTGAACTTTCCTTCCTTTTCCATGGAATTGTTTTTAACCATAGAAATGTGCAGAAATGGTACTTGCAAATGAGTTTTTATACAGTCAAAAGATGATTGTCCGAGTCGAATTATTTTGTCATATTTCACCATAATTTTTACCTTCATTCAATTTATACTTTTGACGGCATCATAATAAATTCTCTAATATTACTGAGATTTAAGTCTAAAATATATTTAAATCAGCAATTATGATTTGCACGGCCCCATAATGCTATATTACGTAGAATGACTGTCCCAATCAGAAAGGAGACGACAAAATAAATTACATTTTAGCAATTAAATAGTAACTTGCCAATTTCAATCATTTACTTTACCTTGGGACTTAGATGCTTTCTGTTAGTACACTGATTAATGCATCTGTATGACATTGCTTTGTGCACTATTCAACACAATCATTTCAAATGGGCTAACAATCATGTTAAAATGAAACTTGGTTGGTACGTTTGAAAACAGCAATCATTGATTGTTTCTAGATGTGAAATATGGTTTCAGCTTGATTGATAACGTCTCTTTAGAACAGATTCATTGAATATTAAAATATTTATTGCAGCACTCGCACTAGGATTTTTAGCAATTTTTAAAACTGGTGCAAATAGCTCGCTAGCACAGCAGGGTGGTTGGGTGCTAGGACTGTGCCACCGAGATTGATACATAGTGAACTCACGCTCCCTGCACATCTGTAAGACAGTTGCATGAGGTAATGACAAAATCATTTTCCCCTATATTGACAACATACAGAAACAACAATAACTGCTTTCAACTACATTCAAGACATTGATTACAGAAACAGTCACAGAAACTTTTAAACAGGCTATATGCTTGCCTTCTGTATCTTGCAGACTGTCAGATCAAGAGAGCATGAAAAATAATTTTAAAAAGTCAGAAAGTTTTTGCATTAAAATAATTATTGTGCTAAGTAGAATCATAGAATCCCTACAGTACAGAAGGAGGCCATTCGGCCCATCTAGTCTGTACCGACCACAATCCCACCCAGGCCCTATTCCCATAACCTCACACATTTACCCTGCTAATCCCCCCGACACCAGGGTCAATTTTAGCAGGTCCAATCAACCTAACCCGCACATCTTTGGACTGTGGGAGGAAACTAGAGCACCCGGAGGAAACCCACGCAGACACAGGGAGAATGTGCAAACTCCATAAAGATAGTGACCCGAGGCTGGAATTGAACCCGGGTCCTTGGCGCTGTGAGGCAGCAGTGCTAACCACTGTGCCACCATGCCGTAATTTACTTAATGTGCAGAATTAAAATGTGCATATTACACAAACTGTGTTTTTTTTAAACATAGTACTTATCTTGTTTTTTAAAAAATTTGAATCAGTAACTTATCTTTTTAAATTTCCCCGCCCATTCCTTTTCCCTCCACTGCCCTTATCCTTTCCCCTAGGTGTTGACTTTCTTTGGTGGGTGGAATTCCACATCCTCTTGGGAGGAAATGAGGAAATTGAAACGAAGGAAGGACATTTATATAACACCTTTCATGTGCTCAGATTGTTCTACCATGCATCACTGACAATGAATAGGAGTGCTGAAGCCAATGGCATTGTCTTTACTGGTGCACTGGCTGAAATCTGTTAATGATGTGGAGATGCCGGCGTTGGACTGGGGTAAAAACAGTAAGAAGTTTAACAACACCAGGTTAAAGTCCAACAGGTTTATTTGGTAGCAAAAGCCACACAAGCTTTCAGAGCTCTTAGCCCCTTCTTCAGGTGAAGAAGGGGCTAAGAGCTCCGAAAGCTTGTGTGGCTTTTGCTACCAAATAAACCTGTTGGACTTTAACCTGGTGTTGTTAAACTTCTTACTGTGAAATCTGTTAACTCAGGACAGAGTGGGGACAAATCACAGGCCTATGTGGTTTGCTGTCAGGGCCTCAACCGGCCAAAGCATTGGGGGACTGGCATTATGTTGACTTTGAGGGTATTTTACTCAAAAGTCAAATGAATATAGTCAATACAAATGAGCAATGTCCATCTCTGGCTCCTCCTAAAGTTCCTCGATTTGATTTGATTTATTATTGTCACATATTATCATACAGTGAAAAGTATTGTTTCTTGCGCACTAAACAGACAAAGCATATCGTTCATAGAGAAGGAAACAAAAGAGTGCAGAATGTAGTGTTACAGTCATAGCTAGGGTGTAGAGAAAGATCAACTTAATGCAAGGTAAGTCCATTCAAAAGTCTGACAGCAGCAGGGAAGAAGCTTTTCTTGAGTCGGTTGGTATGTGACCTCAGACTTTTGTATCTTTTTCCCGAAAGAAGAAGGTGGAAGAGAGAACGTCCGGGGTGCATGGGGTCCTTAATTATGATGGTTGTTTTGCCGAGGCATCGAGAAGTGTAGACAGAGTCAATGGATGGGAGGCTGGTTTGCGTGATGGATTGGGCTACATTCACGACCTTTTGTAGATCCTTGCAGTTTTGGGCAGAGCAGGAGCCATACCAAGCTGTGATACAACCAGAAAGAATGCTTTCTATGGTGCATTTGTCAAAGTTGGTGAGAGTCGTAGCTGATGTGCCAAATTTCCTTAGTCGTTTGAGAAAGTAGAGGCGTTGGTGAGCTTTCTTAACTATAGTGTCGGCATGGGGGGACCAGGACAGGTTGTTGGTGATCTGGACACCTAAAAACTTGAAGCTCTCGACCTTTTCTACTTCGTCCCCATTGATGTAGACAGGGTATGTTCTACTTTACGCTTCCTGAAGTCGATGACAATCTCTTTCGTTTTGTTGACATTGAGGGAGAGATTATTGTTGCCGCACCAGTTCACCAGATTCTCTATCTCATTCCTGTACTCTGTCTCGTCATTTTTTTGAGATCCGACCCACTACGGTGGTGTCGTCAGCAAACTTGAAAATCGAATTGGAGGGGAATTTGGCCGCAAGTCATAGGTGTATAAGGAGTATAGTAGGGGGCTGAGATCCGTCATGAGATCCGTACCCGTGCATGAACAACCGATTTTAAGCAGAGCCACATTTCCATCCGGGTGATTCCTTTTCGCTTACTATTTCAATGGTCAGGGTCTTGGATTGACTTTGAAAAGGCTAAATAAAGGCTGCACTTCAAAAATTGAACCAGTTTTTGTGTTTCAAATTCCCTTGTAATAAATCATGAAACTTTTGTGAAGTTGGGTCCTTCAACCTTTTGTTGAAATAAAGCTCATAGCGGTGACAACAGAGCATTTTAAATAATTTGTTTTCCATCGCATCCTTCATACTGACGGCAGGAACGTTAATAAATCTAGTCTGATACGCTCACTTTTTCATGTACTGTAAATTTCCAAACCATAGATTTGTCTTGAACAAAAATAACATGAAGGAGCCTTTCAATCAATACTGGAGTCCCTTCGATTCAGGTAGCAGCTGAATATTCTCTCTAACTTTGCATTTTGTACTCCTGGGTAGAGCCCACCAGGGAAAGGACTTGTTTTCACTCCAGGCCTCATCAATACCTAAATCCTGGTGAACAAGTGACACTGAGAAGCTGTAATCAATAGCTCCCTGTGCGTTTTTTCTTCTGGTCAAATGGTTCAGCACTACTGACAGCCTTGACACTTAGAACATGATGCTAAATCTTTATCAACAGCCATCTAGGTGACTGGCAAAACAAGACGCTGGCAGTCATTAACGCTCGTGGCAATCTGTGAATAAACTAACTCCCCAATAAAGCTCTTGTTTTAAAAAAGTGAAGAAAAACTCTCTGTACCATGTATTGATTGTCTTTGAACTGCATTTAGCAAATCCTGTTAGTAGACTGAATTCAACAGTATTCAACAGTGGTGTCAAGCTCATTACTTGTTTTAGGCTTTATACAGTAGAAGGTGACCATTCCATTCTACTAAGGCCAACTACAGCAATATAACTGTATCTATTTCCAAATCCATCTTCCAACGTCAATACACGGGGTTACTGAGACAAAGGGGCTGAATTTCCTGGCCTTGTGCTGGGGGGCATGCATACAGGGGATGGATGTTGATGGGAGGGAGGGGTTTTACCCCCAAGGAAATAGAGGCCGGGGGGCTGCATCAGGATAGTTCCCAGGAGCCAATTAATGTCGTTAAGGCACGAATTGGGAGCAATTTTGCGGCCTTACAGAGGCCCCCAGCTTGGGAGTGGTGGCATAACTGTGACAGGTTGGGGATGGAGGGGGTGGAGGTTGGTCATGGGAGCTGGAGGCTCCATGCCCCAATGACAATGTCACGGGCAGGAAAGGCCCTACCCACAGCCCAAGTGATCCAGGTGGAAGGGTTTCCTCTCCACTGTGAGGGGCCTGAAGGCCTTGAAACGCTGAATTTTAATTTGTACCCACACCTCTGAGGGCATCTCTATGCTGAGATGCCCTCAGGCCCTGATCTGTCAGCAGTGCCCATCTTTCCCAGTGCAGTTTCCCAGGCCACAGAGCTGCCAGCCCTCATATTGGGCCTGCAGTAACGAGGGCCCACCTGCTGCTCTTAATAGGTAGCTTCCTGGAAGAACATGCCATTGGCTTGCTCCTGGAATGTGCAGGCTCAGGCCCTCCATATGGTCCCGACGTAGGGGTCCCAAAGTCCAAGGGCAAATCCAGCTCAAAATGTTAATTTTCTGTTTGGCTTTGTGAACTCAATTTTTAAACTTTACCATGCTTGTGCAACAAAGGTGAGGATCTTCCAGCACTTTGAAATGCTTTTCAGAAAAGTTAACACATTTTCTGGCTGGCAATATGCTACTCATACATACAGTGCAGAAAGTGTCAAAAGGTTAACACAGGTTTATAATAGATTTGGATAAAAGCAATAGGAATATCTAGGTAAGATTCCCAAATGTTATGGAATGATGAAATACATATACAGTATTCACAAAAATATAACATTCAACATCTAGTGAATGATATATATCATAATGATACAGGAACACACAATATAGTGACACTGAGGTTAAAAATTATGGGGGGGGGGGGGGGGATCTTCAGGGCCCATTTGTCATGGGCGCAAATCCCATTATTGCCACAAACTCTCGCCTAACTGGATTTGTACTGGAGAGATCTCAGAATTAGATTTTATCCACCCCCCCCCCCCCCCCCCCCCCCCCCCCCGCCCCCGCCGGTGATGTAATCAGATTCATGCCCTCGATTACCATCAATGGCAATTGAGGACGGCTTAATGCTGTTGTTTCTGGAGGCGTCAGATGTCCCCCCCCACTACTGGTGTGATGTCACACCGGCGGGAATAACTGCTAGTCACCGGCAGTCAACATGACCATGCCAGGGTGTGGGGATGTAGGCGGGAGTTGACCCATATATTAAATGTTGGAGGAAGGTTGCCCCTCTGTGGTCGGGGGGTTCCAATGTCCATGGGGGGTTGGGGAGGAGGGTCTTGATCTTTAATTTGAGATTGGGAAAAGGGCACCCTGATCTCTCTGGAGCCAGCCTTGCTGGTGCCTTTAAGTGCAGAACATGCCCCCCTGCTTTTTTTTGACAAAGTGTCATAAGATCTGGAAAGACAACCTGGCTATTTCTCTGGGGATAAACACACTGGTTTTCAGTCAGAACCTTTCACTGTTATTTTTTGGGGAAAATTCCATCCTATGTGTTGAAATCCCACAGTAAGAAGTTTAACAACACCAGGTTAAACTTCTTACTGTGTTTACCCCAGTCCAACGCCGGCATCTCCACATCTTGAAATCCCACTCCAGAATACATACCCTAGGTCAACATTTCGGCACAGTACTGGGGATTTCCTCCTTGCCAGGTGTGTACCTCACCTTAGCTCAATGTAGCTTCAATTCTTTATTATAATAAAGAAAATTTTAAACTATTCTTGGTTGTCATGGTTAGCAGGTGATGCAACACTATCTGTTGATTAGCCTTATGCTGGGCCACCTTCATGAGGTTGTTGGGGGCCTAGTCTCTGCCTCATTTTCTTGATAGAACTCTTCAACTGACTGCCCACACACACATTTTTATTGCTTCCCTGGACATGGGGATCAAGAGCTTGACCTCTACCTCATTAACTGTATAGGGCTGCCCATAATGGAGCAGCCAATTATCTGACAGCCATTTATGTCAAAGAACAAAGAACAATACAGCACAGGAACAGGCCCTTCGGCCCTCCAAGCCTGCGCCGTTCATGTGCCCACTAGACCATTCTTTTGTATCCCTCTATTCCCAGTCTGTTCATGTGGTTATCTAGATACGTCTTAAACGATCCCAGCGTGTCCGCCTCAATCACCTTGCTTGCCTAGCAGTGCATTCCAGGCCCCCACCACCCTCTGTGTAAAATACGTCCCCCTGACATCTGTGTTGAACCTTGCCCCCCTCACCTTGAACCCGTGACCCCTTGTGTTCGTCACCTCCGACCTGGAAAATAGCTTATCACTGTTCACTCTATCTATGCCCTTCATAATTTTATACACCTCTATTAGGTCGCCCCTCATCCTCCGTCTTTCCAGGGAGAACAACCCCAGTTTACCTAATCTCTCCTCATAGCTAAGACCCTCCATACCAGGCAACATCCTGGTATACCTTCTCTGTACTCTCTCCAAAGTCTCCACGTCCTTCTGGTAGTGTGGCAACCAGAACTGGACGCAGTATTCCAAATGTGGCCCAACTATCATTCTATACAGCTGCAACATCATATGCCAACTTTTATATTCTATGCCCCGTCCAATAAAGGCAAGCATGCCATATGTCGTCTTCACCACCCTCTCCACCTGTGCTGCCACCTTTAAGGATCTGTGGACTTGTACACCCACGTCCCTCTGTGTGTCTATACTCCTGATGGTTCTGCCATTTATTGTATAGCTCCCCCTTACATTAGATCTACCGAAATGCATCACTTCGCATTTATCTGGATTAAATTCCATCTGCCATTTCTCCGCCCAATGTTCCAGCCTATCTATATCCTGCTGTATTCTCTGACGATGTTCATCACTATCCGCAACTCCAGCAATCTTCGTGTCGTCCACAAACTTACTGATCACACCAGCTACATCTTCCTCCAAATCAGTTATATATATCACAAACAGCAGAGGTCCCAGTACAGAGCTCTGCGGAACATCATTAGTCATGATGTGGAGATGCCGGCGTTGGACTGGGGTAAACACAGTAAGAAGTTTAACAACACCAGGTTAAAGTCCAACAGGTTTATTTGGTAGCAAAAACCACACAAGCTTTCGGAGCTGCAAGCCCCTTCTTCAGGTGAGTGGGAATTCTCAGGGACGAAGGAGGGGAATTATGTCAAACATATCTCCACATCATGACTAACAGAATTCCCACTCACCTGAAGAAGGGGCTTGCAGCTCCGAAAGCTTGTGTGGCTTTTGCTACCAAATAAACCTGTTGGACTTTAACCTGGTGTTGTTAAACTTCTTACTGAACATCATTAGTCACAGACCGCAAACCGGAAAAAGACCCCTCCACTGCTACCCTCTGTCTTCTATGGCTAAGCCAGTTCTCCACCCATCTAGCTAGCTCCCCTTTTATCCCATGAGATTTAACCTTTTGCACCAGCCTGCCATGAGGGATCTTGTCAAACGCTTTACTAAAATCCATATAGACTACATCCACAGCCCTTCCCTCGTCAATCGTTTTTGTCACCTCCTCAAAAAACTCAACCAAATTTGTGAGGCATGACCTCCCTCGTACAAAATTATGCTGTCTAT
The DNA here is from genome assembly GCF_964213995.1 of Mustelus asterias. Taxonomy (NCBI): domain Eukaryota; kingdom Metazoa; phylum Chordata; class Chondrichthyes; order Carcharhiniformes; family Triakidae; genus Mustelus; species Mustelus asterias. The sequence continues at coordinate 37,843,847 of NC_135811.1, read as the reverse complement.
TGTTAATGAGATTATTCAGTTCTAAATGCACATATATCCTATCTCTAAGAATCTTCTCCAACAACTTCCCTACCATGGACGTCAAGCTCACCGGCCTATAATTACCCAGGTTATCCTTGCTACCCTTCTTAAATAACGGGACCACATTTGCTATCCTCCAATCCTCTGGGACCTCACCTATGTCCAGTGAAGAGACAAAGATTTCTGTTAGAGGCCCAGCAATTGCATCTCTCGCCTCCCTGAGGAGTCTAGGGTAGTTGCCATCCGGCCCTGGGGATTTGTCTGTCTTAATGTTTCCTAAAAAACCAAACACTTCCTCCCTTGTAATTGAGATTTTTTCTAACAGGTCAACACATCTCTCTGAGACACTACCAGTCAACATGTCCCTCTCCTTTGTGAATACTGATGCAAAGTATTCATTTAGGATCTCTCCTACTTCCTTTGGTTCTAAACATAATTCCCCTCCTTCGTCCCTGAGAGGTCCGATTCTTTCCCTAACAACCCTCTTGTTCCTAACGTACGTATAAAATGCCTTAGGATTCTCCTTAATGTCCTTGAAATTCACCCTTGCAGAGCACAAAGGGATAGAGCATGACAATCTGTGAATGTTTATTGGGGTGTTTTATAATAAAGTTCCATTATTTCAAGCAATGTAGGCAGAAGCTTCATTTCACTTATAATCGACAATCCCAGCATGTGGCTGTCCTGTGAATTTAACCCCCGGTGAGCAAAGTATAAGACTTTTCCTTACAGCTTTGGTGAGAAGAGGGAGTTCAGTGAGGAGGGGAGAGAGATACTCCTTTGCTTTTCTATTTTACCCTGTAGGAATTGGTTTCTGCTGTTCTACAGGGGAGGAGGGGAGCTGTTGGTGAATATCTGGTAAGTGGTCGAGGTCTTTTTTCTGACGGTTTAAATTTGTCCTGCAGTTTGTGAAAAGGTTAATGAATATCTAAAAGAAAATAAATAATTGAATAAAATAATTAAGTAATTAGTTAATGATCATCAGTATGACATGTTAGGTGATGTGTCAAGGCTGCAGTGGGTGGGAGCTCATGGATACTGGTGTTATCCATGGCAAGCACATCGTCATTAAGTGTCTGCGATCTGAGGAGCTTCGGCTCAGAGTCATTGAGCCGGAGGCTGAGCTGCAGACACCGGGACACATCAGGGAGGGACAGAGTTACCTGGGTACTTTGTTTCAGGAGATGGTCACACCTTTTAGGGTTGAATCTTCTGGTTTGGAAGGTGGTCAGGGGCATGAGTGTGTGACTGCACCTGAGACAGGTAAGGGGACCCAGAGAGCAGGCATGCAGGGATGCCAACCTCTGCAACTGTCCAACAGGTTTGAAGTTCTTTCAGCTTGTTTGGATGAGACTGACCACGGCACTGTGGTACAAGATGCCATTCAAGTGGGAGGAGGATTACATAAGGTGGTGGTGGTTGTAGCAGACAGTATAGTGAGGGGGATTGATACTGCTCTCTGTATCTCTGTAGCAAGAAGCGAGAGTCCAGATGGCTGTGTTGCCTGCTCAGTTCCAGTCCGGGACCTCTGCTCTGGGCTGGAGAGAAATTTGCAGTGGGGGGGGGGGGGGGGGGGATCTTGTTGTCATGGTCCATATGGGTACCAATATTGAGTATAGAGGTTCTGCATAGAGTGTTTGAGGAGCTAAACAATAAACTGAACAACAGAACCTCCAAGGTTATTATCGCTGGATTTTTACCTGAGCCACGTGCAAATTCAACAAAGTACATAAAATTAGAGCGGTGAATATGTGGCTCAAAGACTGGTGTGGAAGAAGTAGATTTTGGTTTGTGAGGCACTGGCGTCAGTACTGGGGAAAGTGGGGGCTGTACTGTTGGGACTGCCTACGTCTGAACCATGCTGAGACCAGTGTTCTTGCAAACTGCATAACTAGGGAAGTAGAGAGGGTTTTAAACTAAATAGAGGGGGGGTGGTTCTGGACAGGGAATATGTAGGCTCACAAAGCAAAAGGATATGGCAGCATTATAAGGCAGCTATTTAGGTAATAATAAGCATGACAGGAAGGGACAGAGTACACAAACATTAAAAAAACAACAAATAGGGTCAAAAAGGGAAAAGATTGTAAAAGGCAAAATGAATGGCTCTTTACATAAATGCACGTAGTATTTGGCACAAAATAAATGAATTAACACCACAAGTTGAGGTGATGGGCATGATTTTATACAGCGATGTTGTTACAAGGAGATCAAAACTGGGAACTAAATATTCAGGGGTTTGAGGCTTTTCCGAAGGATAGGCAGGAAGGAAAGGATGGTGGGGTACCTTTGTTAGTATAAGATGGAATAAGTATGAGAGCAAGAAATGATCTTGTATCGGAAGATGTAGAGTCCATATGGGTGGAGATAAGAAATAACAAGAGGAAGAAGACACTGGTGAGAGTAGTCTATAGGCATGCTAACAGTAGCTATACTGCAGGATGGAGGATAAATCAAGAGATAATAAGGGTATGTAAAAAAGGCTGTACTTCAATCTTGGGTCTCTTGAATCTTCATGTAGATTGGAAAGTTCAAATTGGCAGAGGTAGCCATGAGGAAGAATTCATAGAGCATATCCAGGACAGTTTCCTACAACAACATGTTGTGAATTCAATGAGAGGTCAGGCTATTTTGGATCTGGTAATGTGCATTGAGACAGGTTTGATAAACAAGAGTAAAAGATCCCCTAGAAAACGTGGTAGAATTTAGCATTCGGTTTGAGTGTGAGAAACTTGAGTCAGAAACAACTGTGCTACACTTAAATAAGGATAATTATAAAGGAATGAGGGCAGAGTTGGCTGGACTGGACTGGGAAAAGAGTTGAGCAGCAATGGCAGACATTCATGAAAATATTTCATGATTCACAGCGAAGATATATCCCAGAGAAGAAGAAGAATTCTAGGAAGGGGATACATCAATCACGGTTAGACAAGAAAGTTAAGGATAGTACTGGCAAAGATTAATGGCAAACCAGGGAATTGGGAAAGTTTTAAAGACCAACAGAAAATGACCAAAAAATAATAAAGAGGGAGGAGATAAACCAGCAAGTAATATAGAAACAGATAGTAAGAACTTCTTTAAAGATATAAAAAGGAAGAGAGAGGCCAAAGTGAACATGGACCACTTAGAGAATGAGACGGGAGAAACAATAATGGGGAATCAGGAAATGGCAGAAGAGTTAAATAAATACTTTGTGTCGGTCTTCATGGTAAAAGACACCAATAACATTCCAAAAATATTAAATAATCAACAGGCAGAAGGTGGGGTGGGTGGAAATAACTACAATAACAATCACTAGAGAAAAAGTAGTTGAGGGAAACTAATGGGGCTAAACATCATTAAGTCCCACGGACCTGATGGGTTGAATTCCAGGATATAAAAGGAAGCAGCTAAAGAGATAGTGTGTGCACTAGTGATAATCTTACAAGAACCTTAAATTCTGGCAAAGTCCCAGAGGATTGGAAAACTACCAATGTAACACCCTTATTCAAAAAGGGAGGCTAAAAACAGTTGATAAAGGTCAGTTAGTTTAACATTTTCCCAATGACAGAAGTTAAGAGTCAATTATAAAGGATGTAATAGCAGAGCGTTTAGAAATGCATAATATAATCAGAGTCAGGATGCTTTATGAAGGAAAATCATGCCTGAAAAAGTTCTTATAATTCTTTGAGATGGTAATGAGCAGGATAGATAAAATGGAACCAGTAGTTGTAATATACTTGGATTTCCAAAAAGCATCTGATAAGGCACTGCACAAAAGGCTACATAATAAGAGAAGAGCCACTGGTGTTGGGGTAGTACATTCGCATGGATAGAGGATTGGCTAAGTGATAAGAAGACAGAGTTGCGACAAGTGGGGCATTTTCACAATGACAACCTGTAACTAGTGGAGTGCCACAGGGATCAGTGCTAGGGCTACAATTATTTACAATATATATATTAATGACTTGGACAAGAGCAGTGAATGTACTATTGCCAAGTTTGTGGATGACACAAAAATAGGTGGGAAGGCAAGTGGTGAGGATAACACAAAAGAATCTAAAGGGGGATATAGACAGGTTAAGTGAGTGGGCATAAACTTGGCAGATGGAAAATAGTATAGGAAAATGTGAAGTTATGCACATTGGTAGGGAGAATAAAGGAACAGAATATGATCTAAATGGAGAAAAACTGCAGAAAATTACAGCACAGGGGGATTTTGGGGGTCCTCGTGCATAAACTGCAAAAAGCTAGCAAGTAAGTTCAGCGGGTAATTAGCAAATGGAATGTTGGAGTATAAAAATAGAGAAGTCTTGCTAAAACTATACAAGGCACTATTTCAACCATACCTGGAATACTGTGAACAGGTTTGGTCCCCTTATCTAAGAAAAGATATACTGGTATTGGAGGCAGTCCAGAGAAGGTTCACTAGGTTGATCCCAGATATGGATGGATTTTCTTATGAGGAGAGGTTAAATAGGTTGGGCCTGTACTTCACTGGAGTGAAGAGCAATGAGAGGCAACCTTATTGAGACATGTAGGATTCTCAGGGGACTTGACAGGATAGATGCTGAGAGGTTGTTTTCTCTTTTGGGAGAGTCTCGGGCCAGGGGGCACAATCTCAGAGTAAAGGATGGCCCATTTAAGACAGAGATGAGGAGGAATTTCTTCTCTCAGAGAGTAATGAGTCTGTGGAATTCTTTACCACAAAGGATGTAGAGGCTGGGCTGTTAAGTATGTTCAAGGCTGAGTTAGACAGATTTTTAATCAGTTAGGGAAGCAAGGGTTATGGGGATAAGATGGGAAAGTTGAGGATTATATCAGATCAGCCATGATCTCATTGAATGGTGGAACAGACTCATTGGGCCGAATGGCCTACTTCTGCTCCTACCTTTTATGGTCTTAGCCTTATGATTTGCAGGAAGGCAAAAGATCTGAAAAAGTAGATGCAGAAGAATAAACTGCTTATTTATGACGACACATTATTGGCTTATGGCAAAACAATTGTTGACACTTCTTTTCTGACGCCCCTACACATTTCTGCAGTACCCCAACTGACAAGAAGGGCCTACGAGAAGACACAAAATCCATTCTGGACTTGCAGCTGACTTGAAGAACAACCTTCATATTTTCAATTATATGGCAGCCAGCATTCCTAAACACCCTTACTCTGAACCAGAGGTCATGCAGTTTAATACTAACATTAACCTAACAATTTGACTGTGCCAAAAAAATGGCAGGGAAGGGGACAGAGGGGGGAATTTTACCATTTTGAGTCGAAGTGCCGGATCTGGGTGTCAAATAGATCCACACCTGGAATCGTCTTTGCAGTGCACTCATACGCGTTTTGCCGGCTCTGGCCCGATCCGCGCATGCGCAGTTCGAAAGAAATCTGACAGCGCGCCCGTGCGTGAAAACAAAGCAGAGAGCGGAGAGAGCGGCTCTCTGACGTTCATCCTCTGGTCGGGTGGGGGGGGAGGTGGGAGGAGAGGGGGTGTGACGTCTCTTCCCTCTGGTCGGGGGTGGGGGGGTTCCGCTGCCTGTCTGCGGCCGATCCCTCCTGGCACCATCACTGGTTCACTACCAGCCACAGCCATCTCTCCCACTCTCTCGCACCTGCAGAGAACGGTAATCTGTGGCTGGTAGTGTACCAGTGATGGTGCCAGGAGGGATCGGCCACAGACAGCAGAACCCCCCCAACCAGAGGATGAGACGTCACACCCCCTCTCCTCCTCCCAGCCCCCTCCCCCCCAACCAGAGGATGACCTGGGTCAGAGAGCCGTTGCAGTCTCTGACCCCGCTCTTCGGAGGCTGCAGCGGCGACTTCAGACTTTTATTTTGCAGGTCGGTTACAGCGCGGACGCGGATCGGGCCAGAAGACGGTAAAGTGGGATTTGGCGGTAGAGTTGGGCGCGCCGTTCATGAAGTCGATTTAAATGCATGCAAATGCATTTAAATCGTCGGGCCGCCCGATTCGGGCGCGGGTCTGGCACGTGCCCAAATCGGGTGTCAGTAAAGGCGCGATCTGCTCGGATTCGGGTGTAGATCGCGTTAAAGGCCCGATGCCCAACTTTACCGTGATTTCGCGCCCGAAAACGGGCGCCAAGGTTTGGTAAAATCAGGCCCAGAGTGTGCACTGCAGAGACTGTGTTAAGTTGCTGCTGGCCTGTAAATAGTGCTGCCTGCAACTTGAGCAGGTGTGAAAGGTAGCACCAGCTTTGGGCTGGGGAGGAGAGAAATTGTCCCCAAAATATTCTAAGCGTTGAATTTGTGTGAAAACTGGATTAAATCCCGCTGGTTTTTCAGCAGGAGTTTCAAAATGAATCTCTCACCCTCTGTGCACTGCAAAGTGCACTAGAGTGAATCACGGTGAAATTCAGTGGGCAGGGCCTATTCCTGCTGGAGAGGCTGGCATCATCGCGCTGAGCGTGCCACTGTGCACGCGCCCATCCGTCAGAGCGGAGATCAGCACATGCGCAGTAGCCCTGCACTGCCGGCCTCCCGATCGCTGGCCAGCCCTATGACCCGATGTCAAAGAGGAAAATTACAGCTTAGGAACAGGCCCTTTGGCCCACCAAGTCTGCACCGACCATGCTGCCCGACTGGACTAAAACCCAGGGGCCATATCCCTCTATTCCCATCCTATTCACGTATTTGTCAAGACGCCCCTTAAAAGTCACTATCGTATCTGTTTCCACTACCTCCCCCGGCAGCGAGTTCCAGGCACCCACCACCCTCTGTACAAAAAACTTGCCTCGTACATCTCCTTTAAACCTTGCCCCTTGCACCTTAAACCTATGCCCCCCTAATAATTGAAACGTTCCCCCTCTAACCACCCCCCACGGCCCGATGGTTGACCCCTGGATGATTCCGGGCCAACCTCGCCAGCACCCACCACCCCATCCCGCCTCGATCTCCCTCCCCCACCCCCAGCCCTGATCTCCTGCCTCCCTCTCCCCCGGGCCCGCTAATCAAATGTAAAATAGATTTAAATGCCCATTAGCATATAATGCCCATAGCGATTTCTGACACAGAGCTGACGGCACCAGAAATCCCACTGCCGGAGACTCGCGGAGGCCGTGGCACCCAGCGGGGAGCCCGCTGAATGTCCTCCGCTTGAGTCTCCCGGCCCGCTGGGCTACAAAGGCAGCAAAACGGGCTGGGAGAATCACATCCATTGAGGCTCAGTGATGTTACTTAAAGGCAGCCAGCATCTTGTACAGGGGAGGTACACTTTGACTTTGGATAGCACAATATGCTTATATAGAGAGGAATGGCTGCAAGCGTCCAGGCAGTGAACAAGAGGAGGACAATTCTGTTCCCCTAGAGGTCAGAAAGCCATCTAAGCAACTCTTCCAGAAGACACAGAACTTAACAGCGCAGTACAGGCCCTTCGGCCCTCGATGTTGCGCCGACCAGTGGAACCAATCGAAAGCCTCTCTAATCTACACTATTCCAATATCATCCATATGTTTATCCAATAACCATTTGAATGCTCTTAATGTTGACGAGTCCACTACTGCTGCAGGCAGGGCATTCCACGCCCTTACTACTCTCTGAGTAAAGAACCTACCTCTAACATCTGTCCGATATCTCTCACCCCTCAATTTAAAGCTATGTCCCCTCGTGCTAGCCATCACCATCCGAGGAAAAAGGCTCTCACTATCCACCCTATCTAATCCTCTGATCATCTTGTATGCCTCTATTAAATCACCTCTTAACTTTCTTCTCTCTAACGAAAACAACCTCAAGCCCCTCAGCCTTTCCTCATACGATTTTCCCACCATACCAGGCAACATCCTGGTAAATCTCCTCTGCACCCTTTCCAACACTTCCACATCTTTCCTATAATACGGCGACCATAGGAGAAGAATTAGGCCACTCGGCCCATCGAGTCCGCTCCGACATTCAATCATGGCTGATATTTTTCTCATCCCCATTCTCCTGCCTTTTCCCCATAACCCTTCCTACACCAGTGGACAGAGATCAATACTCGGAGTTTACGACCTACAAGATGACGATCATGCTAATTACTATCTCCTCACAGCTGCTGCTTCAGTATCTATAATTCTTTCTTCACCCTCTTCCCTTCATTCTCCTGCAATCACAGCACCTCACTTTACACCTGAAGTGCTGTCCATGGCCTGGGTTCAAGACTCGAAGTATAAATGCAGGTGATGGTGCATGGTGATAGCCTCTATGAAGGGAGAGGACCTGATACAGTCTCATCAATGAAATTAAGGAAGATTCACTGCGTGCGCGGCCTCCTGTGAAGCGTCCTCCTCCTCCCAAATGCTCCTGCTCTCTCTGTTTTCTTAGAGGCTCTCTGTCATCCTCCAGCCTCAGAGGCTGATATACCGGGTCATCTATTACTGCCGTGAAATGGTTATAAAAGCAGCCAAAGGTAGCCCAGCAAAACCCTCAAAGTCAAAAGCCAGTTGCACAAGTTAGAAAATAGATTGAAAACCACCCATACACTTTCAACCAACTGAGAGAGACAAACTAGTAACTGACCTGTATGTGGTGGACATGTCTTTGGGATAGTATTGTGAAAAAGCCCTTGCTGCCTGTTTGTTCCACTAGTTGTCAAATGGGTTTATCATGTGGCGAGTCAGGCATTGGGGGCAAACTAATTTTAAAAACGAATCTCCCCTTACTTTAACATTTTAATGAACATTTTAAACACATTTGATGTGCACCCTGGATGCTAATATGCAGGAGCTGTTTATGAGAAGGCGGGCTTTACATGTTGGGCATGGAATATATACGCATGTCCACCAAATTGGTCAGTTAAGAGATTGTTTAATGCCTCTATAACGAGTACTGCACTGAAAAACTTCTGACTTACTAAGCTTTGGACTATAGACATACATAATAAGATACATTTGCACAGAAACCTTTATATTTAGACCTCTCCTTATAGTAACCACTGTCAGTGATCTTGCTTAACCTGCATGGCAGTCATTAAAATGACCTTGAACTAATCAGTCCTACATTCCCTTACTCTCAAGAGCCTTTATGATTCTTTTAAGAAGCCCCTGTAGTGTTCTAATGAGCTTGTTAATTGAACTCCACGTCTGCCCTTTGAGGACCACAGACATTACAATCAATCTGAAATGCAGGAAAGTATTTGAAGTTCTTTCCTCAGTAAAGGTGAGTTGATCCATAGTGTCCTTGGCATAATTTGTAGCAAAAACATTGCGTCTTGCAGCTAATAACGATCTCTCTTTTGTCTTCTGATGAAGTTGGAAGACTGGTGTGTGAATTATGTGCAGCAAGCTAACTACAAATGAATACTTGTTGGATATATGAGCATAAGAATGTGAGAAATAGGAGAGGAGACCATACAGTTTGTCAAAACTGCTCCAACATTCAATATGATCATCGCTAATCTTGAGCTTCAAGTCCACTCTCCCACCTGCTCACCATAACCTTTGATTCCCTAAGACACTGGAATTCTGTCTAACTCAGCATTAAGTATAGTCAATGAGTGTAACTTTACAGAGTGAGCAGCAGGGTGTTTGGAGAGTGTGGGAATTTTGCTTGCACTTAGCATTAACTTCAAACAATAATTTTTTTAAAAAGGAAGGTGGGGGGAGGGAAGCGGGGAGAGGAGGGCGGAGGGAAGCGAGGGGGGAGGGAAGCGAGGGGGGAGGGAAGCGAGGGGGGGAGGGGGGAGGGAGGAGGGGAGGGAGGGGGGAGGGGGGAGGGGGAGGGAGGGGGGAGGGGAGGGAGGGGGGAGGGGAGGGAGGGGGGCAGGGAAGGGGGGGGCAGGGAGGGGTGGGCATGGAGGGGGGGAGCAGGGAGGGGGAGGCAGGGAGGGGGAGGCAGGGAGGGGGAGGCAGGGAGGGGCTGGGCAGGGCTGGGCAGAGAGGGGCTGGGCAGGGAGAGGCTGGGCAGGGAGGGGCTGGGCAGGGAGGGGCTGGGCAGGGAGGGGCTGGGCAGGGAGGGGCTGGGCAGGGAGGGGCTGGGCAGGGAGGGGCTGGGCAGGGAGGGGCTGGGCAGGGAGGGGCTGGGCAGGGAGGGGCGGGGCAGGGAGGGGCGGGGCAGGGAGGGGCGGGGCAGGGAGGGGCGGGGCAGGGAGGGGCGGGGCAGGGAGGGGCGGGGCAGGGAGGGGCGGGGCGGGGCAGGGAGGGGCGGGGCAGGGAGGGGCGGGGCAGGGAGGGGCGGGGCAGGGAGGGGCGGGGCAGGGAGGGGCGGGGCAGGGAGGGGCGGGGCAGGGAGGGGCGGGGCAGGGAGGGGCGGGGCAGGGAGGGGCGGGGCAGGGAGGGGCGGGGCAGGGGGGGGCGGGGCAGGGGGGAGCAGGGAGGGGGGGAGCAGGGAGGGGGGGAGCAGGGAGGGGGGCAGCAGGGAGGGGGGCAGCAGGGAGGGGGGCAGCAGGGAGGGGGAGGCAGGGAGGGGGAGGCAGGGAGGGGGAGGCAGGGAGGGGGAGGCAGGGAGGGGTGGTAGGGAGGGGGGGTAGGGAGGGGGGGGCAGGGAGGGGGAGGGCAGGGAGAGGGGTGCAGGGAGGGGCTGGGCAGAGAGGGGCTGGGCAGGGAAGGGCTGGGCAGGGAGGGGCTGGGCAGGGAGGGGCTGGGCAGGGAGGGGCTGGGCAGGGAGGGGCTGGGCAGGGAGGGGCTGGGCAGGGAGGGGCTGGGCAGGGAGGGGCTGGGCAGGGAGGGGCTGGGCAGGGAGGGGCTGGGCAGGGAGGGGGGGGCAGAGAGGGGCCGGGCAGGGAGGGGCCGGGCAGGGAGGGGCCGGGCAGGGAGGGGCCGGGCAGGGAGGGGCCGGGCAGGGAAGGGCCGGGCAGGGAGGGGCCGGGCAGGGAGGGGCTGGGCAGGGAGGGGCGGGGCAGGGGAGGGGCGGGGCAGGGAGGGGCGGGGCAGGGAGGGGCGGGGCAGGGAGGGGCGGGCAGGGAGGGGCGGGGCAGGGAGGGGCGGGGCGGGGCAGGGAGGGGCGGGGCAGGGAGGGGCGGGGCAGGGAGGGGCGGGCAGGGAGGGGCGGGGCAGGGAGGGGCGGGGCAGGGAGGGGCGGGGCAGGGAGGGGCGGGGCAGGGAGGGGCGGGGCAGGGAGGGGCGGGGCAGGGAGGGGCGGGGCAGGGGGGGCGGGGCAGGGGGGGCGGGGCAGGGGGGGCGGGGCAGGGGGGAGCAGGGAGGGGGGGAGCAGGGAGGGGGGGAGCAGGGAGGGGGGCAGCAGGGAGGGGGGCAGCAGGGAGGGGGGCAGCAGGGAGGGGGAGGCAGGGAGGGGGAGGCAGGGAGGGGGAGGCAGGGAGGGGGAGGCAGGGAGGGGTGGTAGGGAGGGGGGGGTAGGGAGGGGGGGGCAGGGAGGGGGAGGGCAGGGAGAGGGGTGCAGGGAGGGGCTGGGCAGAGAGGGGCTGGGCAGGGAAGGGCTGGGCAGGGAGGGGCTGGGCAGGGAGGGGCTGGGCAGGGAGGGGCTGGGCAGGGAGGGGCTGGGCAGGGAGGGGCTGGGCAGGGAGGGGCTGGGCAGGGAGGGGCTGGGCAGGGAGGGGCTGGGCAGGGAGGGGCTGGGCAGGGAGGGGCTGGGCAGGGAGGGGGGGCAGAGAGGGGCCGGGCAGGGAGGGGCTGGGCAGGGAGGGGCCGGGCAGGGAGGGGCCGGGCAGGGAGGGGCCGGGCAGGGAAGGGCCGGGCAGGGAGGGGCTGGGCAGGGAGGGGCTGGGCAGGGAGGGGCTGGGCAGGGAGGGGCTGGGCAGGGAGGGAGCAGGGAGGGGGGAGCAGGGAGGGGGGGAGCAGGGAGGGGGGGAGCAGGGAGGGGGGGAGCAGGGAGGGGGGAGCAGGGAGGGGGGAGCAGGGAGGGGGGGTGCAGGAGGGGGGAGCAGGGAGGGGGGGAGCAGGGAGGGGGGGAGCAGGGAGGGGGGAGCAGGGAGGGGGGAGCAGGGAGGGGGGGAGCAGGGAGGGGGGGGAGCAGGGAGGGGGGGAGCAGGGAGGGGGGGAGCAGAGAGGGGGGGAGCAGGGAGGGGGGAGCAGGGAGGGGGGAGCAGGGAGGGGGGGAGCAGGGAGGGGGGGAGCAGGGAGGGGGGAGCAGGGAGGGGGGGAGCAGGGAGGGGGGGAGCAGGGAGGGGGGGAGCAGGGAGGGGGGAGCAGGGAGGGGGGAGCAGGGAGGGGGCAGCAGGGAGGGGGGCAGCAGGGAGGGGGGCAGCAGGGAGGGGGGCAGCAGGGAGGGGGGGAGCAGGGAGGGGGGGAGCAGGGAGGGGGGGAGCAGGGAGGGGGGGAGCAGGGAGGGGGGGAGCAGGGAGGGGGGGAGCAGGGAGGGGGGGAGCAGGGAGGGGGGAGCAGGGAGGGGGGAGCAGGGAGGGGGGGAGCAGGGAGGGGGGGAGCAGGGAGGGGGGAGCAGGGAGGGGGGAGCAGGGAGGGGGGAGCAGGGAGGGGGGCAGGGAGGGGAGGGGGGAGCAGGGAGGGGGAGCAGGGAGGGGGGGCAGGGAGGGGGGAGCAGGGAGGGGGGGGCAGGGAGGGGGGGGCAGGGAGGGGGGGCAGGGAGGCGGGGGCAGGGAGGGGGGGCAGGGAGGGGGGGGGGCAGGGAGGGGGGGGCAGGGGGGGGGCAGGGAGGGGGGCAGGGAGGGGGGCAGGGAGGGGGGGCAGGGAGGGGGGGGCAGGGAGGGGGGCAGGGAGGGGGGGGCAGGGAGGGGGGGGCAGGGAGGGGGGGCAGGGAGGGGGGGCAGGGAGGGGGGGCAGGGAGGGGGGGGCAGGGAGGGGGGGGCAGGGAGGGGGGGCAGGGAGGGGGGGCAGGGAGGGGGGGGCAGGGGGGGGGGCAGGGAGGGGGGGCAGGGAGGGGGGACAGGGAAGGGGGGGCAGGGAGGGGGGGGCAGGGAGGGGGGGGCAGGGAGGGGGGGCAGGGAGGGGGGGGCAGGGGGGGGGCAGGGAGGGGGGGGCAGGGAGGGGGGGCAGGGAGGGGGGGCAGGGAGGGGGGGCAGTGAGGGGGTCAGGGAGGGGGGGCAGGGAGGGGTGGCAGGGAGGGGGGGCAGGGAGGGTGGCAGGGAGGGGGGGCAGGGAGGGGGGGCAGGGAGGGGGGGCAGGGAGGGGGGCAGGGAGGGGGGCAGGGAGGGGGGCAGGGAGGGGGGCAGGGAGGGGGGCAGGGAGGGGGGGCAGGGAGGGGGGGCAGGGAGGGGGGGCAGGGAGGGGGGGCAGGGAGGGGGGCAGGGAGGGGGGCAGGGAGGGGGGCAGGGGTGGGGTGGCAGGGAGGGGGGCAGGGGTGGGGTGGCAGGGAGGGGGGCAGGGAGGGGGGCGCGGGGCAGCTGGGCAGGGAGAGGGACGGGGGTGGGGGGGGCAGGGAGGGGACCAAGGAGAGGGGGCAGGGAGGGGGGGCAGGGAGGGGGGCAGCGAGGAGGGGCAGGGAGCAGGGGCAGGGAGCAGGGGCAGGGAGGGGGGGCAGGGAGGGGGGGGCAGGGAGGGGGGGGCAGGGAGGGGGGCAGGGAGGGGGCAGGGAGGGGGGCAGGGAGGGGGGCAGGGGTGGAGTGGCAGGGAGGGGGTGCAGGGAGGGGGGGCAGGGAGGGGTGCGCGGGGCAGGTGGGCAGGGAGGGGGAGGGGGGTGGGGGGGGCAGGGAGGGGGCCAAGGAGAGGGGGGCAGGGAGGGGGGCAAGGAGGGGGCAGGGAGGGGGGCATGGAGGGGGCACGGAGGAGGGGCAGGGAGGGGGGCAGGGAGGAGGGGCAGGGAGGGGGGCAGGGTGGGGGGCAGGGAGAGGGGGACAGGGGGCGGTCAGGGGGCGGAGAGGGGGTGCAGGGAGGTACGGCAGGGAGGTGGTGCAGGGATGGGGGGCAGGGAGGGGGGCCGTGAGAGAGGGGCAGGGAGGGGGTGGCGGGGGGCAGAGAGGGGGGGCCGGGAGTGGGGGCAGGGAGAGGGGTTGCAGGGAGGGGGAGGAGACGGAGGGGAAAGGGGGGCGGGAGGGAGGGGAGAGGGAGGCGGGAGGGAGGGGAGAGGGAGGGCAGAGGGAGGGGGGCAGAGGGAGGGGGGGCAGAGGGAGGGGGGGCAGAGGGAGGGGGGGCAGAGGGAGGGGGGGCAGAGGGAGGGGGGGCAGAGGGAGGGGGGCAGAGGGAGGGGGGGCAGAGGGAGGGGGGGCAGAGGGAGGGGGGGCAGAGGGAGGGGGGCAGAGGGAGGGGGGGCAGAGGGAGGGGGGCAGAGGGAGGGGGGCAGAGGGAGGGGGGGCAGAGGGAGGGGGGGCCGAGGGAGGGGGGGCAGAGGGAGGGGGCAGAGGGAGGGGGGGCAGAGGGAGGGGGGGCAGAGGGAGGGGGGGCAGAGGGAGGGGGGGCAGAGGGAGGGGGGCAGAGGGAGGGGGCAGAGGGAGGGGGCAGAGGGAGGGTGGGGCAGAGGGAGGGTGGGGCAGAGGGAGGGTGGGGCAGAGGGAGGGTGGGGCAGAGGGAGGGTGGGGCAGAGGGAGGGTGGGGCAGAGGGAGGGTGGGGCAGAGGGAGGGTGGGGCAGAGGGAGGGTGGGGCAGAGGGAGGGTGGGGCAGAGGGAGGGTGGGGCAGAGGGAGGGTGGGGCAGAGGGAGGGTGGGGCAGAGGGAGGGTGGGGCAGAGGGAGGGTGGGGCAGAGGGAGGGTGGGGCAGAGGGAGGGTGGGGCAGAGGGAGGGTGGGGCAGAGGGAGGGTGGGGCAGAGGGAGGGTGGGGCAGAGGGAGGGTGGGGCAGAGGGAGGGTGGGGCAGAGGGAGGGTGGGGCAGAGGGAGGGTGGGGCAGAGGGAGGGTGGGGCAGAGGGAGGGTGGGGCAGAGGGAGGGTGGGGCAGAGGGAGGGTGGGGCAGAGGGAGGGTGGGGCAGAGGGAGGGTGGGGCAGAGGAGGGTGGGGCAGAGGGAGGGTGGGGCAGAGGGAGGGGGGGCAGAGGGAGGGGGGGCAGAGGGGGGGGGGGCAGAGGGAGGGGGGGGCAGAGGGAGGGGGGGCACAGGGAGGGGGGCACAGGGAGGGGGGCACAGGGAGGGGGGCACAGGGAGGGGGGCACAGGGAGGGGGGCACAGGGAGGGGGGCACAGGGAGGGGGGCACAGGAGGGGGGCACAGGGAGGGGGGCACAGGGAGGGGGGCACAGGGAGGGGGGCAGAGGGAGGGGGGGCAGAGGGAGGGGGGGCAGAGGGAGGGGGGCAGAGGGAGGGAGGCAGAGGGAGGGGGGCAGAGGGAGGGGGGGCAGAGGGAGGGGGGGCAGAGGGAGGGGGAGCAGAGGGAGGGGGAGCAGAGGGGGGGGGCAGAGGGAGGGGGCAAAGGGAGGGGGGCAGAGGGAGGGGGCAGAGGGAGGGGGGCAGAGGGAGGAGGCAGAGGGAGGGGGCAGAGGGAGGGGGCAGAGGGAGGGGGGCAGAGGGAGGGGGGCAGAGGGAGGGGGGCAGAGGGAGGGGGCAAAGGGAGGGGGGCAGAGGGAGGGGGCAGAGGGAGGGGGGCAGAGGGAGGGGGGCAGAGGGAGGGGGCAGAGGGAGGGGGCAGAGGGAGGGGGCAGAGGGAGGGGGCAGAGGGAGGGGGCAGAGGGAGGGGGCAGAGGGAGGGGCAGAGGGAGGGGGCAGAGGGAGGGGGCAGAGGGAGGGGGCAGAGGGAGGGGGGTAGAGGGAGGGGGGCAGAGGGAGGGGGCAGAGGGAGGGGGGCAGAGGGAGGGGGCAGAGAGAGGGGGGCAGAGGGAGGGGGGCAGAGGGAGGGGGGCAGAGGGAGGGGGGCAGAGGGAGGGGGGCAGAGGGAGGGGGGCAGAGGGAGGGGGCAGAGGGAGGGGGGCAGAGTGAGGGGGGCAGAGGGAGGGGGGCAGAGGGAGGGGGGCAGAGGGAGGGGGCAGAGGGAGGGGCGTAGAGGGAGGGGGCATAGGGAGGGGGGCAGAGGGAGGGGGGCAGAGGGAGGGGGGGCAGAGGGAGGGGGGGCAGAGGGAGGGGGGGCAGAGGGAGGGGGGCAGAGGGAGGGGGGGCAGAGGGAGGGGGGGCAGAGGGCGGGGGGCAGAGGGAGGGGGGGGACAGAGTGAGTGGAGGGACAGAGTGAGTGGAGGGACAGAGTGAGTGGAGGGCAGAGGGAGGGGAGGGCAGAGGGAGGGGAGGGCAGAGGGAGGGGAGGGCAGAGGGAGGGGGGCAGAGGGAGGGGGGCAGAGGGAGGGGGGCAGTGGGAGGTGGGCAGAGGGAGGGGCAGAGGGAGGGGGCAGAGGGAGGGGGGCAGAGGGAGGGGGGCAGAGGGAGGGGGCAGAGGAGGGGGGCAGAGGGAGGGGGCAGAGGGAGGGAGGGGCAGAGGGAGGGAGGGGCAGAGGGAGGGAGGGGCAGAGGGAGGGAGGGGCAGAGGGAGGGAGGGGCAGAGGGAGGGAGGGGCAGAGGGAGGGAGGGGCAGAGGGAGGGAGGGGCAGAGGGAGGGAGGGGCAGAGGGGGGGGGGCAGGGGGAAGGGGGCAGAGAGAGGGGGCAGAGGGAGGGGGAGGCAGGGGGAGGGGGAGGCGGAGGGAGGGGGAGGCGGAGGGAGGGGGGGCAGAGGGAGGGGGGCAGAGGGAGGGGGGCAGAGGGAGGGGGGGCAGAGGGAGGGGGGCAGAGGGAGGGGAGGCAGAGGGAGGGGGGGCAGAGGGAGGGGGGGCCGAGGGGGGGGGCAGAGGGAGGGGGGCAGAGGGAGGGGGGCAGAGGGAGGGGGGCAGAGGGAGGGGGGGCAGAGGGAGGGGGGGCAGAGGGAGGGGGGGCAGAGTGAGGGGGGGCAGAGGGAGGGGGGGCAGAGGGAGGGGGGCAGAGGGAGGGGGGGCAGAGGGAGGGGGGCAGAGGGAGGGGGGCAGAGGGAGGGGGGGCAGAGGGAGGGGGGGCAGAGGGAGGTGGGGCAGAGGGAGGGGGTGCAGAGGGAGGGGGCCAGAGGGAGGGGGGGCAGAGGGAGGGGGGGCAGAGGGAGGGGGGGCAGAGGGAGGGGGGCAGAGGGAGGGGGGCAGAGGGGGGGGGGCAGAGGGAGGGAGGCAGAGGGAGAGGGGGCAGAGGGAGGGTGGGGCAGAGGGAGGGGGGGCAGAGGGGGGGGGCAGAGGGGGGGGGCAGAGGGAGGGGGGGCAGAGGGGAGGGAGGGGCAGAGGGAGGGAGGGGCAGAGGGAGGGAGGGGGAGCAGAGGGGGGGGCTGAGGGGGGGGTCCGGAGGGGGGGCAGAGGGGGGGGTGCAGAGGGGGGGGCAGAGGGAGGGGGCAGAGGGAGGGGGGCAGAGGGAGGGGGGCAGAGGGAGGGGGGCAGAGGGAGGGGGGCAGAGGGAGGAGGGGCAGAGGGAGGAGGGGCAGAGGAAGGAGGGGCAGAGGGAGGGTGGGCAGAGGGGGAGGGAGGGCAGAGGGAGGGGGGGCAGAGGGAGGGGGGGCAGAGGGAGGGGGGCAGAGGGAGGGGGGGCAGAGGGAGGGGGGGCAGAGGGAGGGGGGGCAGAGGGAGGAGGGGCAGAGGGAGGAGGGGCAGAGGGAGGAGGGGCAGAGGGAGGAGGGGCAGAGGGAGGGTGGGCAGAGGGAGGGTGGGCAGAGGGGGAGGGAGGGCAGAGGGAGGGGTGGCAGAGGGAGGGGGCAGAGGGAGGGGGGGCAGAGGGAGGGGGGGGAAGAGGGAGGGGGGGAAGAGGGAGGGGGGGCAGAGGGAGGGGGTGCAGAGGGAGGGGGGCAGAGGGAGGGGGGGCAGAGGGAGGGGGGGCAGAGGGAGGGGGGCAGAGGGAGGGGGGGCAGAGGGAGGGGGGCAGAGGGGAGGGGGGCAGAGGGAGGGGGGGCAGAGGGAGGGGGGGCAGAGGGAGGGGGAGGGCAGGACGGGGGAGGGGAGTGCGGGCGGAGGAGGGGAGGACGGGGCGGGGAGGGGAGGGCGAGGCGGGGGAGGGGAGGGCGGGGCGGGGGAGGGGCGGGGAGGGCGGGGCGGGGGAGGGCGGGGCGGGGGAGGAGAGGGCGGGGCGGGGGAGGGCGGGGGAGGGGAGGGCGGGGCGGGGGAGGGGAGGGTGGGGCGGGGGAGGGGAGCGGAGGGGAGGGTGGGTGGGGCGGGGAGGGCGGGCGTGGCGGGGTGGGGTTGGCGGGCGGGGCGGTGGAGGGCGGGCTGGGCGGGGCGGGGGAGGGCGGGCTGGGCGGGGGAGGGCTGGGCGGGGGCGAGCGGGGCGCGAGGGCGGGGCTAGGGAGGGAGTGCGGGGCTGGGGAGGGAGGGCGGGGCTGGGGTGGGAGGGCGGGAGGGGCTGGGGAGGGGGTAGGGAGGGGCTGGGGAGGGTAGGGAGGGGCTGGGGAGTGGGTAGGGAGGGGGTGGGGAGGGGCTAGAGAGGGGCTAGGGAGGGGCTAGGGAGGGGCTAGGGAGGGGCTGGGGAGGGGCTGGGGAGGGGCTGGGGAGGGGGTAGGGAGGGGGTAGGGAGGGGGTAGGGAGGGGGTAGGGAGGGGGTAGGGAGGGGGAAGGGAGGGGGAAGGGAGGGGGAAGTGAGGGGGAAGGGAGGGGGAAGGGAGGGGGAAGGGAGGGGGCAGGGAGGGGGCAGGGAGGGGGCAGGGAGGGGGCAGGGAGGGGGCAGGGAGGGGGCAGGGAGGGGGCAGGGAGGGGGCAGGGAGGGGGCAGGGAGGGGGCAGGGAGGGGGCAGGGAGGGGGCAGGGAGGGGGCAGGGAGGGGGCAGGGAGGGGGCAGGGAGGGGGCAGGGAGGGGGCAGGGAGGGGGTAGGTGGGGCTGCGATGGCGGTGAGGGAAGGCGGCGAGGCAGGGAGGTGTGGGAGCACCAAGAGGAAACCCACGCAGACATGGGGAATATGTGCAAGCTCCCCACAGGCAGTCACTCAAGGCTGTAATCAAATCCAGGTCCCTGGCGCTGTGAGGTGGCAGTGCTAAACACTGCGCCATCGTGCCTCCAGGAATAGGAGGATGGAGTGATTGAACATGTGGCTAGAGAAGTGGTGTCGAAGGGAGTGCATCTGATTTCTGAGGCATTGAGACTGCTTCAAGGGAAGGTGGAACGTGTGCAAGATGGACGGGTTGCACCTTAGCAGACTAACATCCTTGCAAGGAGATTTGGTTGTGGGGAGGGCTTGGACTAGATTAACAGGGGAATGGAAATCTGAGGGAGCTCAGGTTGGAGGGAAGCAAAACTGTTCACAGAAAGTAGAAAAGTAGGAAGTGAGATTAGAAGACAGATGACACAAAGACAAACATTAATAGGATTCCAATGCTGAATAATATTTAAAAAGATAAAGTTAAGGGCACCCTTTCTGAATACACAATGTATTTGCAATAAAGTAGATGATTTCATGGCATAAATAGACATAATTAGGTATTATTTAATTGCCAGCACAGAGATGTGGTTACCGTGTGACCAAGACTGGGAACTGAATATTCAAGGATATACATCATTTAGGAAGGATAGACAAAAAGGAAAAGGAAATAAGGTAAACTTTATTTATTTGTCACAAGTATGGCTCAATGAAGTTACTGTGAAATTCCCCTAGTCGCCACAGTCCGGCACATGTTTGGGTCAATGCACCTAACTAGCACGTCTTTCAGAATGTGGGAGAAACTGGAACACCCAGAGGAATCATACGCAGACATGGGGAGAACGTGCAAACTCCACACAGTGACCCAAACTGGGAATTGAACCTGGGTTCCTGGCGCTGTGAAGCGGCAGTGCTAACCACTGTGCTACCGTGCTGGAGTAGAGGTGTAAATAAGGGGCAAGATCAGTACATTACCAAAGAATCAGCATGGGTGGAGCTGAGAAAAAGCAAGGGGCAGCAAACATTGGTGCGAGTTGTTTACAGGCCACCTAATTTAAGTGGTAATGTAGGGCACAGTATAAATCAGAAATTAGAGCTACATGTAACATGGAAAATACAGTAATATGTGACTCCAATTTACATATAGACTGGATAAGCCTAATTAGCACTAGTGCTGCAGGGAATGAATTCCTGGAGCGTACGAGATGGGTTTCTGGAGCACTA